>NW_010560544.1:0-6834 GCF_000687285.1 Phaethon lepturus | reverse complement strand
CCTTCCTCCCTTCCTCCCTTCCCTCCCTCCCTTCCCTCCCTTCCCTTCCTTCCTTCCAATTTTTGAACTTTAAGAATTGCTTGGATCACCCATTTTCTTTTTCCTCCATACCTTTGCTCCAGGATGTGATGCTTATGGAAACACGCCAATTACCATGAAACACTTGACAGAGTGTCACTAGAATTGACAGCACTGATGCTAGGTAGCATATTGGAAATGACAGTCATTGACGTAGTACTGGAGTGTTTCTGTACATTACAATAAAATGTCATTTTGGGAGATATTGTCAAGTGCTTCCGCCACAACATTTGTGCTTTTTCATTTTTATTGTGTTTGAATAGCCTCTCCAGTGCCTGTGAGTACTGCATTAGGGCATTCTGTTAGAAAATAAATGTAGTGACTGAAATTGGAAAGGAAACTCTCAATAGAGCAGTGCAGTTTCTTTAACCACAGGGAGTGACATAAAAAAGGCTGAATACAAAACTCGATAAATTTTTGTGTTTTGTCTTTTCTAGGAGCTGAAGGATCAAAGCTGTCATAATACTTAGAATGATTAACTTAAATAAGATATGACCATTTAAATAAAAGGACACATGCATTGTTACTGAATATTAATGTTAATATGGCTAAGTGGTCAAGAAAGGAATAGCTGAACAAAAGAAAGGCTTTCAAATGTTTGCCATCAACATGGCTGCTGAAAAATAAATTTGGTAATATTCACGTTGGTTTTCTTAACTTCTGCTCTGACTCTGGACTGTGGTGATATGGTGCAGTTCCATGCTGAGGTTGATGGTACATCAGAGCAGCATTACACAGTCTTTTCAATAGATTTTGATGCAGAGTGATCTGCAAAAAATGTTCAGGGTTGAGAATGTTCCTTTAGGGCAAAAGGCTTGGAATCATTGACTTTGAATGAATATAATCTGCAAAAGACTGACTACATCATTAGCACCCAGTTGTGCTATTGATTTCAAACAGACCCTGCTTACTTTTCTAACACATGACTTAGCAGTGCTTGACTGACCTTGCTCAAACTTGCAGGTGTTGTGAGGATTTTTTTTTTCTTTTTTTTTTTAAATGTACAGTGATTTTATAGTTCTATGGGTTTTACCTAAACAGGGCTTCAAAATGAAGGGTGAACTAGGTGCCATCTCTTTCCAGCTAGTTGCATTAATGCTTGCCAGGGTAGTAATTAGGGTGATGTAATAGATTTCTCCCCATTTTAAAATCAACAGTAGCCTAGCATAGTGAGAGCTTTGTGTTCTATAACATTTAGTTGTATAGTTGTGTTTTTTTAAAAATGGGGGATGTTGTCATGGACAATGGAGCAGAAGAATGAGCTGCTTCTCTTTTTTTCTTCCTTCCTTCTCACTTTTAATTTAAAACTGGAGGAAAAAAAAAAAAGTAGATTGTGTAGCAGTTACATTTAACACCCACTTGCTTCCGTTGACTTAAGAAGGGTGTTTTGTTGCACCTAATGGGCCTGACAGTGTTGTGAAGTTGGTAATTTCTGAAATATAAGGTCACTTGAGCTAGCATTTATAAATGTAAATGTGATGTTTTAACAGCAGTGCATAAAACACTGATGGATCACACACTGTACCAAGCGATGCAGCGCTTCTTCAATTCATTGCCATAAAGGCAAATTATTTCTGCAGGAGCACAGAAGCACTTAATTGTTTCAGGTGCTATGTCTGACATGTCAAAACAGTACTGATAATTTATCAGATTGAGAGAAGAATACAATGTCAAGAGAAAGCTGAGATTCAGAAAGGAAGGAGAAAATACTATTTTTGAAACTTAACAATGGCAGACAACACAACACAGAGTTAAAACGAAAAGTCAAGCAAGGCTGTGAAGCTGCAATTCGGAAAGAATTTGGAACTATAAGAGCCTCTGGATTTAAATATGGATAAAAATCATCATAGCCTAACATGTTTAAGTGATCACAATATGAAAAATGTGCATGTGTATATTCTGAAACTTTTCATGCTTTGTCTCTGCTCATGAAAACTTCTTACAAGTCTGAAGAAAATAGGTTGAAGTTTTTTCATTGTAAGAAGGTATTTGCTTGACAGAATAATACAAGTATGTTTGTCAGCACATTAGCTCGCTCTCAGAAGTAGACTAATTGCAGACTTTAATTTTTTTTTTTAATTTAAATATAACCTGGAAATAAACTTGACTAAATTCAGGTCTCTCTTTTTAAACAATTTTAAGTCATGTCCTTGACATACAATATGCGTGCAGAGCATGCTGCGCAGTACTTGCAAGTGCATCGTGAATGTGCGAAAAATCTGTTTGAGCTTATTTTGCAAAAGTTTGCAGGATTTGCGAAGTAGTTCTTCCACACTGCTAAGCAAGGTTAAAGCCCTAGATGTAATACTCTGTTGGTTTTAGACACTGCACTTTGATGAAGTTATGGATCAACTGTAAAGAGTCCCAGGGAGATCAAAGAGAATAATCAGAGGTCTAGAAAATATGGCATCGTTACAAAATGTGAAATAACTGGAGATAGACAGAGAAGCCCAGGCATCAGGATGGAAGAGAG
This sequence comes from Phaethon lepturus, assembly GCF_000687285.1. Lineage (NCBI taxonomy): Eukaryota > Metazoa > Chordata > Aves > Phaethontiformes > Phaethontidae > Phaethon > Phaethon lepturus. The sequence continues at coordinate 4,283 of NW_010560544.1, read as the reverse complement.
GCCAGGGTTACGGATGGGGAGCGGAATTTAGTGACAATTTTTTGATGTGTTTAAAACTACTGCCAGCAGGCAGAAAAGGGGAATAAACCAGGTTATCTATATCCATGTACAAGGACTAGTGAAATTAACACCATCAAGGAAGATTCACATTACACATAAACAGCATTTTTAATGGCAATAACATAGATACAGACACTTACTACTTTGGGAGGTTTTAGTATATCCATCGCTGTAAGCTGTTTTCTCTGAGACAGAGCAATATTGGTTGGAGATAATGTTGAATAGTAGATGATCCTTTGGCAAGGGGGATGAAGAATAAGAGAGACTATATGAGCTTATAGATGACCTCACAGTTAGAATCTGACAGTTGTTAATGTAAGAGTAATGCTGTAGGCAGGAAAAAGTGCTTTGTGACTGCTTGAAGCATGTATTTTCTAGATTGCTGATAGCTGAGAAGAAAACAATCAAATAAAACTGTGTATTTGTGACTTCTTTTCAAGATAACTTTTTAAAAGTAATTATCGAAACACTGAGAATCATGTTTTGCAAAAGAAATCCCTATTGTCTATACCTACATTCTCTCAGGCCTCCTTGCTAAAACAGGTTATGACTGGATGATTTCTCATAAAAGGTCAGTCATGTAATTGTGTTGATGTAGTGGGTGGAAAAAGTATACCCATTCCTTTCAATATGTTTCTTAATTGCATTGCAGCGCATAGATTTGGGATTATAATCCATTAATATCTGGTTGGTTTGGTGTTGTTTTTTGGTTTGTTTATTTTTTTCTTTTTTAGAGGAAGCCAGTGGATAATGAGTGGATAGGAAAGTTTACTAAAGCTAATGCAGTTTTTGGTACCTGAATTTATGCTGGAGACTATTTCATGTATCAACTTGCCCATAAAGATTCTGCAGATTTGGAACCTTAGTTTTTATTTTTCTATAATACTAATTTTCTATAATAATATGTAAAATACAGATAAAAACTACATTGATTAAAGCTTAACACAGTATCTTGCTAGTGTGGCTTTTGTTTCTGTTCTTCATTAAAGAAAGAGTACAAGGATGAGCTAAAGGATGGGCTTGGGGCATAGTAATATCCTTTTCACTCTTGATTCCGAGTTGTTTGGGTTGACTTTTTTTTTTTTTAAAAAAGAAGACAGTTGAAACATGTGGGAGTTAGGACTTAAGATGTGAAAGTGACAAATCTAATTATAAGCTGATTCAGAAAATGTCAGTGAAGGAAAATTACTCTGCTATTTATATCATTTATTGCTTTTAGAGTTCTTTTTTTATCCTTTATATACTTCATTATGGAGAAGGGGAACAAGCTGAAGTTCTCTGAAACTGAGTTTATAAGTTTTTCATGCAACATTTGTATAAAAGCTGAGTCTACTCTCCTGTGATCCATTCCACATAAGCAAATGCACAAGGCTTCTCACCACTTTGTCATACATTACTGGCAAAAGAGGCTCGTAAGTATGTGTGATATTTTTTAATCATTACAAGTAAACTGTTGGGTTAATTTGTGTTTGTTTGCTATATATATGACAATACTTTCAGTGACCTCATTGGTCATATAATAAATGAAGATTTAATTCAAATAACTCACTCTGGCTATGAGCATCAGTTGTGATCTGGATGCTTACGTGCTTGAGAAGACTCTAATGAAACTTTAGTGAGCTGCTTAAAACTTTTCTAATATCTAGAAAGATTCTGCTTTTGGGGGAGGAAGGCAGTGAGATTCATCTGCATCTCCTTATTCTGACAAACTATCTTCTTTTTTTTCTCCTTTTTTTGTCTTTTGGCAAGTAGGCAGCCTTAACAGCCCAGCCAATTGGCTTTATCCAGAGCAACCCAGAAGTACTTGAGCGCAGCTTTTGCAAAAAGTTTCAACATTGAAGTCCTACCAACTCACAAGAGAAAAAGAAAACAAACAGTTAAAAACCAGCTTTCCTTCTCCTTCCCAAGGCTCAAGTTCAGTCAAACTCCTGTACTTCTACCTTCCTAGTCTCAGTTTCTCTTTTTTTCACCATGCATTATACTCATTCTTTCCCAATCTCTTCAGTGAGGTGTCAGGCAGTGCAGGACACTGGGGTCATGGGTGTAATATTTTGTCTGCCACTCCCTGCTTCTTTTTTTCCTCTGCCACTTCGTGCTGCTTTTTCATTTTTTTCTGTTCTGATATGGGCTGCAGTCCCTCAGGGGTGTCCCAGCCCCAGCAAGGGCCACCTGAAGGCTGTAGTCCTTCCTGGTGTCACTGCCCTTATGTGAGTCACCCATGAGCCACACCTCCTCCGTCATGAAATGCCTCCTTCCACAAGCCCATCTCCAGCTGCGTCCTCAACAATGTCCACTTTCATACATTTTCCCTGGTTTTCCTTCCACATATCCTTCATCTCCTTTACCCCTCCCAAATGTTGCTCTCTCTCAAATGTACCTGCGCAGAGGTGCCACACGCCCCGGCTGCAGCAGTGCCTGAGCTGGCCGGAACCGGCTGTGGGCGGTTGGGTGCGGGTCCTGGCCTGGCTGGTACGCTGCTGGCCGTGCCCAGCGTGTTCCTCCTCAGGCTGCTGTGAAACATATTTAAGAACTGTTTGAACATACATCCATTATAAACCTTACTTTTAACATCATCAAAATCTTAATACACACACGTTATAAATTCTGTCTTTCCTCCCAGACAGTGGGGATTTGGCACTATAACTGCGTGTACATACGCTCAGAGAAAACGCCATCCCTCAGCCCTGGGAAGCAGCCTAGAGGCATTCACATCATACCAATCTCACAACATGTATTCATGACAAACTTCAGACCTTGTCCCTGCAAAATGTGTAACTGAGAACATAATTATGAGGTATTTCTCCAAACTTCTTCACCTCTCTGTCAGGACCCTGAGGACCTTTAGACTAGATATTAGGAAAAATTTCTTTACAGAGAGCGTGGTCAAGCATTGGAACAGGCTGCCCAGGGAGGTGGTGGAGTCACCATCACTGGAAGTGTTCAAAAAATGTGTGGATATGGCACTTCAGGACATGATTTAGTGGGCATGGTGGTGTTGGGTTGATGGTTGGGCTTGATGATCTTAAAGGTCTTTTCCAACCTTAATGATTCTGTGATTCAGTGACACTAATAGACCTTAGTAGCCCTGACCATCCTCACCTGGTGCCTCCCACCCACACATCCTGCCCATGGGCCCATGGGTCCTATTTAAGATCAGCTGTGTGGTAATTTTAATCTCTAGCTCAATCACAGCTGTGTCTATGTCTAGCCAGATGCCCTGCCGATTATGATTTTGACCTGTGGACCAGCTTTCCAACTTGACCTCAGACCTTTCTTGTTACAGGGACTTGCTGAGGGATCACCAAGCTGCATCTGATCCCAATTACCCTTGCCAGATCTGATCCTCAATGTGACCTTCAGGTTGACTTCCCACCTCACTGTTATGAACTTATTTGGTCATCTGGGCTCTTGGTTGAATCTGGCTATCATCTCTGGCTCTGCCTTGCTCACCTCATTCAGGTACTGTGGGATGGGGCCCTGCCCTGCTGACTGCGTTATCACCCTCTGCTCCCCGCTTCACTTGTACTTTCTGACTGTGTTGTATCGTTCCATAGGTACTGCACTGTCTGACTGCTTGCATTATGGCTTTCTGAGACAAGTTCAAGTTGCATTTGCTGCCCCAGTAGGAAATCTGATTCTTCCCAGAATGCCCAGCAGTTTCCTGGGCCCACCTGACTAAAAATAGCTTTCCTTTATGTTCCCATCCCAAGTCTATGCTGGCAAGTCTGGCTACGTGGTCAGCCTCATGGGAGTGCTTCTCTTCAAGTTCCCTTTGCATTTGGGATATATGCATTAACATGACTTATTAAAGTAGGTCTCTGAGCAGCCGTTGTATTATTTTCCATTGTTTTGCTGCCCAAAAATCTTTTCCTCTCTGCTTCCTCTTACCATGATTCCAATCTTTGAGCCATTTTCATACTGTATTATCCACTACCCAGAAGTCAATGCAGACATAGTCAGGGCAACTGATACTCCTGAGAATTTTTGAAGGCTATTTTCAAGGCAATTACTTACGCAGACTGACTGGAGTGTCCAGGCCCTTTGCGGCTGCCAGCTTCCTCTCTGGAGGGGTTCCAAACAGTAGCTTGTCGCATTCTGTTTCCTGCTTTGATTTTACAGGTTCTTTCAGTGGACAAACTTCATTTATTTTCAGCATTTAATTCATCACATGCAGGGGCTTCAATAGCCCAAGGAGGTTGGTCTTTCTCATATTGTTGATCTCT
>NW_010560543.1:5366-5640 GCF_000687285.1 Phaethon lepturus | reverse complement strand
AAACAGCCGCTCCCGGCCCCCGCTGCAGCCACATGCATGTGGCAAGAAGGGGGACAGCGGAGAGGAGCATCCCCCCTCGGCCTTGCTGGCAACCAAGACAGACCCGGGTGTGAAGGAATTGTCCTTTATTTGGGGAGTTCACAGTCAGTTTGGGGTGGGAGGACAGTGCTACAACCCCCCACCCCAGGAGCGGAGCTGAGCCGGGGCAGCGGTGGGCCCTGGGGACAGCCCCGGGCTGGCGCGAGCTGCAGAGCAAGGAGGGACCCCCCAGAGC
>NW_010560543.1:5010-5310 GCF_000687285.1 Phaethon lepturus | reverse complement strand
CCAGGGCCCCGCCCCTCCCCCCCCGCCGCAGGCTTCTTTGGCTTCCTTTGGACATGGCGCACTCTGGGGAAAGGCCGAGGAGAGGAGTGGGTGCCTGCGGGAGGGCTGAGCCACCAGCAGCCCCCCAGGACACAGGGAATCTCGCTGTACGTGCCCCTGGCCACATCTGCACCGCTTCCTTGCCTGCAGCTGGGCCCAGCCGCAGAAAGCACCCTGCCCGTTCATACCCACGTGGCTTTCCTTCCACCTGCCTCCCCCTGCCCATCCCGCCATGGCGGCAGGACCCCCGCGCCCACTGGC
>NW_010560543.1:0-4956 GCF_000687285.1 Phaethon lepturus | reverse complement strand
TCCCCCCGACATGCCTAGGAAGGTGCTTGGGGGTCTCTGCTCTGCCTGCAGCTCCATCCCCGCAAGCTGTGCTCTGCCTGTGCCGGGGGGGCACAGAGGGATGTCAGGAGGGGGATCCGGCACCTCCAGCAGAGAAAGCATCCGTATTTCTGCAACTGCAAGTCTGTGGGAAGGGGTCAGCAGAGCCCCAGGGAAGCCCCGTGGCAGGAGAGAGGCACATCCCGGCGCAGGTCCTGTGCTGCAGGGCCGCCCCGCTGCCATCCTTAGTTCCTCGCCGCAATGACCACAGACAAGGCCACGCCGCCGAGCGCGATGGCTGTTGCACCGAAGAGCCACTTCCAGGGGATGGACTATGGAGGAGAGACGGGCGAGATGATGGGATCCATTGCCACCAGCCCCACCGGCAGCTGGGATGTGCCGTGAGCCCCCCCAGCAGCAGGGACGTGCAGCCCTGCCTGCGCTGGCACAGGGCCGTGGGGCAGCACCGGGCTCGCAATACGCATCCAAGATAACGCAGCCCAAAAAGGCAAGTGCTGCGTCGGCTTTGCCCAGCGCGTGGCCGGCATGTCCGCGGGGACAGTGTGTGCTGCCGCCAGCCCAGCTGACAGTGCTTTCCACTGGCGCAGCCAGCGGGTTCCCAAGCACAGCAGCTGGGAGCAAAGTCCAGACCCTCCAGCTGGCATCGCTGGGACTCGCCAGACAGAGCGAGGAGCCCAGCCGCAGCTCTTGGGGTTTTCCTGGCAGGGCTGCTGGAGTGCAGGCCCCCAACTCCCAGCAGACTTGCTGCCCTGACACAGCCCACCCTGTGGGTCACATCAGTGTCCCTCCCTGCCTGAGAGCAGAACTGCATCGACCCCCAGGGACCTGGGGGACACTAACACATCCCCTGTGCCCAGCCCAGCGCTCCCCACCCCAGGGGTGACACCCACCCGCTCTGCCAGTCCCCCGGTACGTCAGCACCGGACCTTACCCAGGGCAGCTTGTCTTTGCACTTCCCCGGCGTGCCAGCGGTGCTGGGATTCCCAAGCATCTTCCTGTACATCTCTGTCTCCACGTTCTTCTGGTCCGCGTGCTTCTTCACCAGCTTGGAGAGCTCAGCATGGATGGTCTAGGGAGGAGAGCGCGGCGCTGTGGTTATCAGCCCTGCACCGTCCCTGCAGTGCAGGGGAGGGGACGAGGACCGCAGTGCCAGCACCACCAGACCTGATCGCCCCAGGGCCGTGCAGGAGCCCCATGGAACAGCTTAGAAGCAGCTGCTGCAGGGAGCTGCTGGCCTGTCCTGCCCTGCTCCCCTGCAGCCAGGGGCTGCATGAGGCTGGCATCGGACACCCAAGCTTGGTGCCCCATGGGTCTGAGTGACCTTCTGTCCTTTCTGGCCACCCAGGCCACTCCCTGCCTGGCAGCAGGGAGCAGAGCCCAGGGCTGATGCCAGACATCAGGAAAAGGATTTCATCCTTTAATCGAGACAGAAAAGTGTCTGCCTTGGGGACAGACGTGCCCAAGCTCTCCCACTTTTCTGTCTGGAAGCAGGCTGGGAAAGCAGGCTTAAACTCAGCCTGGTCTGAAGCAGGATTGCAGTAAGAGCCAGGAGCGTGTCGGTACCTGCCCGGCTGTGCCAAGCGGCAGCGATGGCTGGGGCTGGAGGGAGCACTGCAGGAGAAAGCTCCGCATCCTGCACGGCGCCCAAGGCCTCCCAAAAAGAAGCAAGAAGCGCTGGCGAGCTGAGCACAGCACTGCCAGCCATTCCCCGAGCCTGCGGTGGCAGGAAGGACGTTGCGGTGGTGCAGCCGTCTGGTGCCGCAGCCATGCTGTGCCCTCTGCTGGGGACGCCACACTCCGGGTGGCTCCAACGCCTCCCCAAAACGCCAGCACTGCCACCGGCGACCCACACCGGCTCCAGCCCACATCGGCTCCCCAGAGATCGGCCAGGGCTTCACCAAACCACGCTTGGCACCGCTGCGTTGAACACAAGACTCTGGACATTGGGAGGATACAACACAGCAAAGCACCTGCAGGCACCCCCGAGATCACCGGGGCTTGCCATGTTGGTGTAGGACAAATGTCAGCATCTTCTTCCGCTCCCAGAACGTGTGTTTCCAAGGGGTCAGGAGAAGGGAGCGCAGCAGCGAACTGTCTGCAACAGCTGAAAGGTGCCGACCGCCCCAGAGAACCAGGTTTCCTCATCTGAGGCAGGTGGAGCCGAGTATTTCTTGAGTCTGTTTTCACCACCGGTAGCTGTAGCCCATGACTCACCGACGCGTGTTTAACGCTGCCGTCTGGAGCGGCACCACCACTTCCCCGGGAGTCCCGGCAGCCAGCCGGAGAGGCCAGTAATTTGCTGTACTTGTGGTTTCACCGGTAACGTCACTGCCAGGCATTTTGATTTTTCACCCCTCTCAATTAAAAGATTCATCTGAATGGACGGTGAGAAGCAGCCCCGCCAACAGTGACGTGCCAGAGATGCACGGGGGGAGCTGCTCCCAGTGCAACCTGCATCGCTTGTGCTGCTCACTCACCGCGGCTGCCTTGCTGGGAAGTGAAGGCTTTGGGATTCCGCTTACCCTTCCCCGCAGGTGATGTCAGGAGATGAGCTCCGCGGGTGCTGTGGGGCCACCAAGGACCTGCTTTCAGGTCCCCCATCCTACCCATGACCTTCAGGCACCAGAGCATGACACAAATCACGACGGTCTGGTGAAACTCCCAGAAAAAGAGGTGGATAAAACAACAGACCCAGTGGAGGACTAAAGCCCACCTGCAGAACCAAGGCCCCTGCCTCGACCCCACACAGGCAGCACCTCTCCCCCAGCTCGCTCCTGCTGGGGCCATTTCCTGACGCCGGGTTTTGATTTCTCCCAAGGCTCCAGTGCTGCAGCTGATCATTAACCGACAGGAAATTCCTGACCAGAGCTTGCCCTGGCCTGGGCACTGGACCGAGCACTGGACTGCTCCCGCCGCCCGGTGAATCACCCTCTGGGCTGCTGAGTGAGTCTACAGGGCCTCAGCTCTGCTCCACTTCCTGCAGCCATGGCATGAGCCGCTGGAGCCACTCGGGGAAGCCAGAGCAGGGATCGTATTCGCAGGTCCGCTGAAGCAGGGATGGGTTGGCAGGGAATCCTGCCACCGCAAGGACCAAAGGGCAAAGAGGGAGCCTCGCAACATGGAGATAAGGGATCCACCAGCCCAGCCAAGCTCAGATGTTGCACCATAGGCACATCACCCCATGGCTGCCTGGGTCCTGGGGGCTATTTCCATCCTCCCTTCATGGAGGAAGCTGGGAACAGCTACGGGGGGCTTTCAGCCTTCCACAGGGGACACCGAGGTTTGCAGGGACACGGACAAGAAGAGAGCATTCTACAGACATGCAGCTCAGCGGGATCGCTGGCAACACACAACAGCAGCCTACCTTGTTTGAAGGCTCCAGCTTCAACGCCGCCTTTAAGATGGGGATGGCCTCTCTGTATTCGCCCTGCTGGGCCAGGACCTGGAAGGTGAGATAGAGATCAAGCAGGATGGCTGAGGTCCGTCCCTCGGTCCTGCCCTCCATCACGCCAGGCCCTGCCCTGCTGCATGCCCCGGCCTCACCTTGCCCTTTCGGAAGAGAGCCTTGATGTTCCCCGGCTGGTGCTCCAGGACGAGGTTACAGGACTTCAGGGCCGCCTCGTAATGGTCCAATTTAAGCTGAGAGGCTGCCAGGTTGTTGAGACATTTCACCTTCACGTCCAGCAGCTCAGCCTCCTCGTCCGGGCTGAACTCAACTGCAGAGACCCCAGAGCCAGGTTACAGAGGGAAGGGATCCCAGGTGACCCTCGGCCAGGGTGGGAGCAGGTACCTTTCGAGCTAGAGCTGATGATCTTGAGGGCGATGTCATAGGAGTTGATGGCCAGCACATAATCTGCCTGCTGGTAGAAGAAGTTTCCGCGCTCCCGCTTGCGGTTGGCCAGCTCTATCTTCTCCTTCCCACTGAGCAGCTCCAGGTCCGGCGCGTCCTGAGCCGCCAGCAGCTCCACCTCCAGGGTGAGAGCCGCATTGGGTGGGATGTCAGGGCTCCTGGGCAAAGAGGGGCACAAAGCTGTGGCACTGTTGCCACCTCTGCCATGTCCACCAGCCTCTGGGCCACATAGATTTAGCATGGTGGCCCAGAAATCAGAGCCACGGAAGCTCCCCTGGACGGGGCGTGATGCAGATTGTCCCCCCCAGGCAGGACACGCAGCCATCCCCTGCACGTGCCAAGGGAGCCAAGTCTCCTTGCCCATGGAAGCTGTGGTTTGCTGGCTGGGCTGTCACCGGGAGTGCATGGGACAGCTTTCGCAGCACTGTTTGGGGCCATCCTGCTCCACCTCATGCCCTCCCCGCTCACCTGCCCTGAGCACCGTAGCAGTACTTTGCATCTGACACGATCAAAGCAGTCTCCCCCATTTCCAGGAGCTGCACGCAGAGGTCCAGAACCTGCAGAGAACAGCATCATGGGGAGCGAGCACAAGCAAGGGCAGAGGGGCCACTTCCAACCCGCAAACGCGGACATCACCAACCCCAAACCCTCCTCGCGCCCCCCAAGGTGAGGTCCTGTTCCACAAAGCAAAAACAAGGCAGCAATAAAGCTGGGCAAGCTTCCTCCCAGCCCTGACCTGTAAGACGTCGCAATCTCCCAGCGTGAAGGTGAGGGCAGGGTTCTCCTCCACCACGCTGCCATCCTCCAGCATGGCCTTCAGGCGGATGGTCACATCCTGGCCCTTGCGGGGGCACGTGTCCACCCCCTGGCCCGGCACCAGCGTCTTCTTCTTGAGCAAGCCACTCCCTGGGCAAGGAGAAGCCGGAGGCACATCAGCCCACAGCAGGGAGGGATAAGTCCGACTCCCACGGCCCTGCAATGACTCCTGGCCAGCCTTCGTGGCACAGGGAGTGCCGGCAGAGCCGTGGGGAAGCCCGTGAGGCCCCCACAAGCCCAGCCACCCTCCT
>NW_010560542.1:280-655 GCF_000687285.1 Phaethon lepturus | reverse complement strand
AACACTGGTAAGAGATAATGGATTCCTACTGACCTCCAGAGGGTTAGAGGACCACTTTACTCTGAGCGGTATAATCCGTAAGAGAACTTCTCTTTATTGCTCAGATACAAATGGACAACTAAACAAGTAGAATGTGTGAATACGCCCATCAAAAGGATCCTGAAATAACTACTGAATTAAAACCTTAAAAAAAGGCTACAGAGGACAGAGCAACACCTCATTTATTGACTTAGTTAAATTTCGTTCACGCTTTTAAAGGACACTTCAGTAGGCAAGGTCAAGAACAACACAATGGACTGTTGTTACATGTGAAACTGAGCCTCATTTATTAGGAACAGGTTACAGAGTGTTCCCAGATAAGAAACTTGAAGACAG
>NW_010560542.1:0-228 GCF_000687285.1 Phaethon lepturus | reverse complement strand
AGGAAGTATATGAATAAAGATTCTATTTCATGTCCTCAAGAGACCAAAAAGAAGTCCTCATAGATGAACTAGAAGGGAGATGTTCCAACTATTGTAAAAGGAAAAATTAAATGTCTCAAAACTGATGTAAGCCAAATTGTAACCTTAGAAATGTAAAATCAAAGCTGTTGCATATTACTTAATAATGAAAGAACAGCAACTTTTCCCCTAACACATAGATAAAAGAAC
>NW_010560541.1:0-506 GCF_000687285.1 Phaethon lepturus | reverse complement strand
AACGCGGGGGGGGAGGGAATGAGAAGAGGTGAAAAGAAAGGAAAAGAATTGGAAGTAGACAAATATAAGTGGAAATAAATGGAAATAAATGGAAATAAGTTAATCCATGAAAATAAGTTAAAGTAACTGAAAATAACAATTGAAAGGAAGTAAAAATAAATGAAAAGAATTGAAAACAAATGGAAAGAAATAAAAAGAATTGAAAATAAGTGAAAAGAAATTAAAAGAATTGAAAACAAATGAAAAAATAAAAAGAATTGAAAATAAATTGAAAGAATCAAAAACAAATGAAAAGAAATAAAAAGCCTTGAAAAGAAATTAAAATAATTGAAAACAAATGAAAAGAAATAAAAAAGACTTGAAAACAAATGAAAAGAATTGAGAACAAATGAAAAGAAATAAAAAGAATTGAAAAGAAATGAAAAGAAATAAAAAGAATTGAAAATAAATTAAGTGCAAAGAAATTAACATCAGGGAAAATAAATTGAAAAAAGCGAAAATAAATT
>NW_010560540.1:10828-11039 GCF_000687285.1 Phaethon lepturus | reverse complement strand
GATTGACAGGCCGGGTAACTATGGCAACGCCTAAGGGGGCTAAAAGGAAGACCGCAGTAGGCCCGGTTGGACTGGGCCGCGCGGGGGGCTGCTTTGCATGCGATTTGCCTATGCAGATAGCGAGGCCTCCTCCCTTCCCTCAGTGTGGGGCGGCTCTGCGGCCCCTCGGCCCCTCCACGCGTCAGGCCCGTGCCCCACAGCCCCCGCCCAG
>NW_010560540.1:1924-10799 GCF_000687285.1 Phaethon lepturus | reverse complement strand
TTTCCCTACCTACAACTCGCCCCTTCCTCCAGCCCCTCCTTTATCAGCCACCTCTGGGAAGCTCAGGACTATCATTCTGAGGCTCCGTCCCAGAGGAGTGCTTGAACGCCTCATCTGCAGTGGCTGCTCCTCTGAAGGCCACATTACCGGCACTACCGGAAAGTGAAACACAATCCGATGTTCCTGAGCTTGATGCATCCTGGGGGACAACTAGTAGGGCTCCAGCCTTGCTTGGGAGAGCCAAGGTTTCCCTCCGACAGAGGATGGGACAGACAGGCAGCAGAAAGAAGTCCTGTTGCCCTTCACAAGGTCTCAGAGATCAAGATGGTTCCAAAGTCCCTCCTCCGGCGAAGGCAGATGAAAGCACTCGCGTTCTCCAAAGACCTTGCAAGCTCAATAGAAAGGATGGACACAACAAAACGGGAACCAAGACAGGAGATTTAGGAGGAGAGACAAAGAAACAAGGGTCAAGGATTCAGGATACGTTCAGACCCAATCCTCAGCTTCCCTATAAATCACAACGCAATCTAAGTGCTGATGCATCCTGTTCCTTAAACTCTGACCCTACGTTTATCAATGCTGAGCTAGCAACTACAGCAGTAGCCATCCAGGCAGCAGAAAAACTGAGGCAGCCATGAAGAAGGGTGCAAGCCACAACCAACAGGATGACACTCAAGAGGAACACAGAATCACTGATGATATTATGCCGTAACAACTCCTGTTGTAACACAACAGAGGGTCCTAGGTGGAATGTTAACATTATGTCTAAGATACCTAGAGCACGGCCAAGCGTGGAACTGCAACCCAGTGACCCACGGTGCTCTTCACCTGCACGTCTTAATCTCAGCTCACTGCAATCCTCAGGCATTGATTTGATACCAAAGCGATAAGCGACTGACAGTCAAAAAAGGTGTAATAATTTCAGTAAGAATTTGCTGAATTCTGGTTGCTGTGGTGAATGCAGGACAAAGAGATTGGTCAAATTTAGTCTGTATAATTTTAATATCCTGCAGGGCAAGTGCAGGAAGCATATAAATGGGGTTGGTACCAATGAGATAAAGCGTAACCTCTCTGAATAAAAATAACCTTTTGCCTTCATATTGTTAATAAACAAACTTTCTGAGCTTCGCTGCCTCAAGTTCTGAGTCCTGTCAGTACTGAGCCCTGAATGCATTTCACATACCTGGGTTGTAAGAGCTCTAGCTGGGAAAGCAGAGAGCGAGGAGAGCTGTGAATATACAGCAGAGCCCTTGGGAGCCTCTTCTGTAAAAGGCAGCGTGGAGAGGGCACGTAACGCTACTGAAAAGGGCCGTTTCCATCATGCTGCTTCAAAATTTCCTACTTGTCTGCAAAAGGCACACAAAGCGGGCCAGCTCAGCCCTAGGGCTCCCTCGCCAGCGAGGGGTGAGCCAGAGCCAGGCACAGTTGCGGTTTTGGTGATGTTGGTATCTCTTTACTGCAGAGGTCAGGCCAAGCCCAAAGCTGTTCAGCAGACGAGGAGCAGTACCTGGGAAGCAAGCCAACGCTGCTGCCTGCGCACCAGAGCTGAACCCAGGGTGGCAAAGGTGGCCCTGCTCCCTTTTCTGTGCAGGATCCTGGGATCCGATTCAACCAGAGAATCTGAATCACAGAGAAGTGCGAGCAGTGTGCTGGGCTTGGTGCATACTGTCCACCTCAGCACACATCTGCTCATGGTGTCCACCTGGTTACATCCAGTCCAGAGGGTTTTTCCCTCCAAGCCTGCCACAGCTGCCCTGTTTCTCCCAAACACTGTCTAGCTTGACGCTGGTTGCAGCTCAGTTCTCTGCTTGGTGCATTTCTCTTCCCAGAACTTACACAGTTCCTCTTTGGCAACTGCAACATCCTGAGGAGACGACTTTTGCAGCTCAGCTATACACTGCCTTGAGAACCACTCTTCCTTCCTTCATCCCAAACCTGCCATCACGGGCATCCTCTAGACCAGGACTTGTGCTTGCCCTGAAACAAGGATGGAAAACTGTCTCCAAATCCTGTCCACCTCTTCCTGACCTGGACTGATGGCCTCAGTCTCGCTGTGTCACTGCCAGTAGTGCCCTTCAAAGCATTCCCTCTGGCAAGTTTCATAAACCTCCTGCTTCTCAAGACCCTGTCACAGATCCAGATGTTGCTGTGAACAACAGAGAGGGGTTTACCTGCCCCTTGCACCAGAGGACTGCAGATTTGGTAGCTCTTGTCACTGTCTGAACCTGTCACCAGACCCTGGGAGGTCACCTCTAGCCTCTGGGATGCTGGAGCAGGAGGCATCACCTTGACATTCCCACCATGCAACTCCAAAGATCAAAACAAGGATCTTACCAGAACTGGCTGCCCAGAGGCGGGCCAAGGAGGAGGAAGAGGTGAGAAAGTTGAATTCCTGGAAGACAGTCCTCGGTAGGCAGGCAAGGGTTCGCCAAGAAATCCAAATGCAGCTCCACAGCAAGGGAAACAGTTCAACTTGCAATTGTATATGGCAAAATTGTACAGCCTTCTCTGACAGAACCCATCTTCTTAAAAGGGAAAACCAAGGTGCATGAACTGCTGCAACCCTCCCCAAAAAAAGCAGGGGAGGGCTATTTGGATCCTTCTTTGCAGCCTCCACTCCCTGAGCAGGTAAATTAGGTGATTTAATTCTCCAGCCAACTTCTACATGAAAACTTTCCTTGTTCCACAAGAGGCTTCAAAAGCCGAGATCCATCCCCCTCATCTTACAAACACACGTGGCAACCTCACAAGTTGAGTGTGAAGTGGCAAATGATTTTATTATGCAGTTAGTAAAAGGCACTTTTTTTTTTCTTTTTTTAAAAGACGTGCAGGGACACAGTTCCCTCCTGCAGGTTCACCTGCTGATTACGCTTTTAAAGTGCTCCATTACAACTGTGAAAATACCAGCACTTCACACCAAAAAATTGAACGTGTGCTTTTATCGAGTCCAAAGTGGTGATAAACCAGCTGTTTCACAAGAGCGATTCGATGTGAAAAGGCAAAGCGCACAAACTGTTGCTAAAAAGTAGTGGGAAAATACGTGAAGAATTTTGCAGGAAAGTAAAGTATCAGAGAAGGGGGCCTTGGTATGGATGCTGCTGGTTTGGGATCCGACAGACGTCCTCCAAATCACACAGAAAGAACACTGTGGAGAAGGCACGTGTTCCCTCTCTAATGAATTTTTGGATAAATTTTGGATGGTTACGTAGGCTCAAAAGTACTCTGCTTTATGATATGTATTCTGCAATATTCAGTAGTAAACATGAGCCTTTTCACAAGGTGAAAGGATTTGGGGAGATTTCCTTACCCACAGCAAGTTAAGAGCAATTCTCAGGGCTGAAAACTGCAGCTTTCACAGGGAGGTGCCAGGTCTGTACAAAGCCCTCACTGACATGAAAGCTGAGGGAAAAAAAAAAAAAGCAGCTTACCAGGGGCTCCTGATGGGGAATCCCATGTTCTTCACCCTGCTTGCGGGGAGGTTTTGGACAAGTTGCCACATTATTTTCAAATGGGGAGAACAGCCCCCACGTACCCTCTCCCAGCAGAGGACAAATGCATTTAAGAGTGCCGTCCCTCCCTCTGACAGAGAAAGCGCTGGGCACTGAACAAGCGATTAACATCTCCAGTTCACCTGGAGCGCAGCCCTGCCAGATAAAACTCAACACCTCACTCTTGCATATATTTATTGTCCTTATTGTTTAAGGGAGGCACTTGCATTTTTGAGTAAAGTGTTAGGAGGGACAAGCAGCTGTCTGCCCCGTCACAGGGCTGAGGGACCCTTCCCACTGCAGGCCGACCTCCAGGCATGACGGCTGCGCTGCGCAGCCAGACTCTGGGCAGCTCATCTCCCTCCCGCTCCCCTGCCAGCAGGAAGGCCATATTTTGGGAAGCTGTGCCGAACAGTAGGAATCCAGGAGGATTAAGTCACTGGACACAGTAAAGCAGGGAAGAAAAAACAGCCTGGATTAGGAGCGCAGCCCAGCTGTCAGCACTAGGACACTGTGAAGCTTTAAAGCCCACGGCATCCTTGTGGATCTCGCCGGATTCAAACCGTGCCAGCCCACGGCACGAGCCTTCTGCTTGTGCAAATCTACCACCAGATCGCCAAACGTTTTGCCCAGTTGTGCCTTCCTGCCACAGCTCCCCCAGCAAACCATGGGAGGGTGGCAACACTCGGAAGTCTGCGCTGGTGTCTTTAGAGCTTAAAAAAACCAGAAATCCTCTAGCTACAGTAACCCTCAACTACAGAAAAGTAGTTTTGTTACTTTTGTGCCCCTGTGCTCTTGGGAGGGAGTAGATGAGATGGTGAACAACCGCAGTGGCAGAAGTGGGCAGCTCGTCTGGCGATTACTAAACTCTGCCTTGAGCTCAAAGAGCTTGCCAACAGCGACCGAGCAGGGCTGCTTCTGCCCCCAAAAGCTGCCCTGGGCAGGGAGAAGCTGGGGATATTTATTTGGGTTTAAGGATTTTATCTTAGACATCTTGCAGCCCAATCTCCTCACATTCCAAGCTGATCCCTGGGCATATCAGGGAAATTACAGACTGCAATTTTAAATGCAACCTTCATGATAACCCAGAGCATCTCAACCACTGGGTATGGCCTCCCATACTCTGGCGTGCAGAGTCAATCCTATTGCAGTCCCAGCCTGGATGCAAGTTTCCTATATTCCTATTCCATAGCCAGGCTCAAAAAATATAGCCTGAAGATCAAAGGTGCCCAAAAATCCTGTGCAGGACTGAGTCCACTTAATGCTGGCATTGTGTGAAATGTTCCTCTTAAAGCATAATCCCCCTTTCCCTGGCTGGAGGGGGGTGAAATGAGGTTGATCCTCAAGAAAGCTGGTTAGCTGTGGCTCTTCCCTGACCCTCAGTTTCATCCCCAGGGTGTCAGCACTGCATAAAGCAATCCCAGAGCCCATCCCTGGCCCTCAGGACTGGGGGAGGATGATCTGAAGCAAAGGACCAAAGCAGGAGAGCTCCCGGGAGAGGGGATAGGTCACCCATGGTCTGGCCTGGCACGTTCTCATCACAGGGGCATCTCTCGTCACGAATGAGCAGAAGGCAGTGTGACTTGCTGCACCGGGGTCCTGCCCGCGCACCCAGCACCAGGGGGAAAGGAGCAGCAGAGACGAGCAAACATTCCAGCAGCAAAGCCAGAGACACCAAGTAAGGCAAATTCAACAGGAGGCACCTGGTGAAGGCTGCTGCACTGACCCTAGGGCACGTTTTCAAGCCAAGGTAAGCAGAGCCAACAAAATCAGCTCCAACCTCTCCTCGCTGCGCTGCCCGGAGGGACCCCAGGGGTCACCCTTTGGACCACCAGGACATGTTTTCCTGGGGCCTCCTGGGACCAAACGAGGAAGATGTGGAGAATCGCCATGAGGACTTTCTTTTTTGACTCAAGGGATCACTCCCTGAATGAGATCCTCCCTATGGGTGTAAAAGGAGAAGGTTACAGGCAAGAAGATGGTTGGGAAATCGGGAGGAACATACCCAAACCCAACAGCATCAGGCAACCAAGGCCTCTTCCAGCAAAATCTTCCAGAAAGAGATTTAACAACACCCCTGCTGTCCCCCACTGCTGCTCTTCAGGCTTCAAACACGTTGGCCGAATCCCTGCTACAAAGAGGAATCGTGCAGGCTGAGTGACGGTTGTAGCATCCCATGCACTCCAGCTCTATTTCTGCAATCGAGCGTACACCAGAAACGCCACAGCTGAAATCACAGCGATGCCCACAGCTGGAACGATGTACGGCAGGGATGGTCCGTTGTTGGACCCTGGGGGAACCTCGGTCTGAGGCGAGCTGGTCGTAGCACCGTGGCCCCTGCTAGAGTTAAAAACTGGAGAGTTTCCAAGAGGACCAGCTCCATCTTGAAGGTCGCTGCCTGCCCCGAGCTGGGTGCTGGGGTAATGGTCCACATGGACCTCGTGGCTGCCCAGGGAGGTGCTGTCCCAGCTCAGAGGCAGACGGGAGTCTTTGCTTGCTCCAGCTGCCTCCTCTCCCCCGGGCTCTCCATGAACCGCTGGAGCCGGGCATCCTGAGGAGACTCTAGAGAGCGCTTCTCCGGAGCTCAAGCTATCCGTGCTCACCATGAGTGGATCGCTCCTGAAGGTGAGGCTATCGGATGTCCCGAGAAAGGGACCGCCGGGCCCCCGAGAGCTCGGGCATCTGTCAGCCACCTCTGGGCTCTCCCCAGCCACAGAGAGGAGGACGCCTGGCTTGCTAAGCTCCACATCCCTCTCCACATTGCTGCAAGGCGCCCAGATGCTCGTGGCAGAGCTCACGTGGGAGGCCGTTCTCCCAGACATGCCTTCAAAGCTTCCTACAAGACTTGTGCCCAGGAGAGGGTCCGCCGAGGCCAGGAGCACCTTTGGGAGACAACAAGAAGGGCTGGGTGCTATGGGGAGCATCCATTTAGCCTGGTCTCAGGCACCTTTGTCATGCAACAAGCCCACTCCAGTGCTCAACCACCACATCTCCAGCCACAGACAGTGAGGTTGAGTCACAGGTAACTCCCAGGGCTGGGAAAGTGAGGGAAGGGAGGTGTTGGGGCTCCAGGTGGCCTTTGGGATTTGGGGGAGATACAGGAAAGAAGAAAGGGGAGACAAGCAGCAAGGAGAGGGGTGGAAAGAGGCACCTGGAAGCCAGGAGACTGACTGACAAGTCAAGGAGAGGAAATCAGGAGTCAAAGCCTGACAAAACTTGGCTCCATGCTCCCATGCTCCAAAAATACAGCGTCTAGATGGGGACATGAACACAGTGGGGAAAAAAAGCCCTGAATAAACTTGCCACCAGCTCAAAATCTTACACTGCAGCAGAAAAACTCCTGACCACAGGGAGTTTGCAAGGACCCAAATGAAATGCAAGTGGCAGCGGGAAAGGTCACCTACTTTCTCCTTCATTGGCACGGAGGGGGTGCTGCTGGCCGTCTCCCCCACAGGCAGTTTTCTCTCTTGTACAGGAGGCTTCACGGAGGTGTCACAGGATGGGGAAGCGTCTCTGGGTGCAGGGGTAGTGACCAGGGTAGCTGTTTCCATGCAAGTGTCTGTCGGGGAGAAAACAAAATGTATTGCATTAATCAGGAGACCTAAAAGGTGAGTTTTGCTTTTCCTCAAAGACGTTGCAACAGGAGACTCCTAGAGCCAAGGAGGTCGCACAGGGAGCAGGACCCAGCGCCTATGTGGCCCTGGCTCTGTCGCGGCACCCGAGCCCTGCCGGTAGATGCAGGCAAACCAGATGGCACCAGCCAAGCCAGCACCTCTAATCTGTTCCTCCCTTCAAGAGTGGGGCGGCCCCAGGCTGCCAAAACAGGGGTGCAGACATTCAACCAGGGCGTTTTACATCGGAAATGAAGCAAGTGCCTCTGCCAACTCCTGGTACAGGACGTTGTGCCAAAACACAGCAGAGCAACAACTGCAACAACTGGAGGGAAAACAAGCAGCCAGGCTGGACTTCTGCACAACCCAACCTCTCTCCCTTCCTGGAGGAGGTCACTGCAGGTCAGGAGATGGGTTCTCTCGACAGCTGGTCTCTGCACCTCTATGAGTGCTCACGGGCCACAAAGGCAGACACAACCTTGGGCTGTGCTGTACCAACAGCCACAGCTACCACCATCCTTTGGGGGTTCCCCACGGCCTCCCAGCAGGGCCCTAGCCCACACCTGCACCTTCTCTGCCAGTCTCCATCCTCACCATCAAGCAGGACAGGCATCTGGCACCACCTTCAACCCTGCTCCCCATCAGCACGGTGAAGGGAAAGGAAACCCACCTCCACGCCCTCCGTGCTCTCGTGGCATCCCGATCTGCTTCTGCTCCGCATCGAACTGCTGCTGTATGAGGATGGGGCTGCGCACATCCACACAGCTGCCCAAGGGCTCACCGTGCTTGCAGCCAGGCATGGCCTGGTTTTTTGGCAGCGAGTCTGGGCCCTGCAGGCCCCTGCTGCGAGCGGTCTCCTCCAGCCTCAGGGGTGACTCAGTGGAGACATAGAAGTCCTCTTCGGGCTCATTCCTGGGCTGCTGGGGGCTGCGATCAGAGCCCACATCCCTCAGCGGAAGTGACCTGCCCAGACCCAGGCCTGGCGCACCAGAGTGCAGGTGGCTGGCATTCCCAAAACACCCGTTGTCCACACACACCGGGTGCTGCTGGCGACTCGGCGAGGCCCGGCCCCGCTCAGGGGGGGCAGCTGATGGCACGGCCACGCTGGTTGCCCCAGGGGTCCCTGGTGCTGCCTGCGTGGTCTCGATGGGGGGCAAGGGGTGCCCCTCACCACCGTCCCCATCACTCACTCCATCATGGACCACGTTCCCAGGCAGAGGCAGCAGGGGACTCTCTTGCTCCAGGAGGTTTTTGGGGAGCTGGAACGAAACGAGCTGTGTTAAATCGCTGTGCCAGGATGAGGGGGTCTGAGACTACCGGGTGCCCCAAACCTTGACCCAGTGACCCACGCGAGCCTGATGATGAAGGGAGTCTCTCCGTGGCACCCACCACACAGCTCGCAGGAGGCCTGCATGGGGTCAAGGGCTGTGGAGGGGACCCTGGACTAACAGAGTAGACCCTGCACTCCCATACATGGAGGGGAAGCAGGAGAGGGGAGCAATTATAGGGCCGTATGTAGGCTATAAGTAACCAGATGCAGCAAGCATGCAGCAGACATCACCAGCAAGTGGCTGCTTGGGGCGTCCCTGAACGAGCCTGGCGCTCCCACGGGCTCCCCACACCCCACTGCACAAACGCTCTGGTCCAAAAGGGACCTTTGTGCCCCCATCTGATGCGTGCCCTGCTCACCGATTCCTGCACCGGGGCCCTGGCGTCCAGGTCCGTGCTCGCAGCGGTGGCAGCACGGGGCAGGAGAGGCGAATGGCCACTGATGGG
>NW_010560540.1:350-1904 GCF_000687285.1 Phaethon lepturus | reverse complement strand
TGAGCGAGCCTGGCGCTCCCACGGGCTCCCCACACCCCACTGCACAAACGCTCTGGTCCAAAAGGGACCTTTGTGCCCCCATCTGATGCGTGCCCTGCTCACCGATTCCTGCACCGGGGCCCTGGCGTCCAGGTCCGTGCTCGCAGCGGTGGCAGCACGGGGCAGGAGAGGCGAATGGCCACTGATGGGCGGGTCTTGGTGCAGCTGCTCAGCCCACGGGACACCCAGGGCAGGGTTCAGGCCTGGGGATGGCGTCTGGGCGCCGATGGAGGAGACAGCGGAACGGGCACTGCTGGCAGCAGGAGGCGAGGAGGCAGCAGCAGGAGCTGGGGGACCTGCAGGAGCCAAGGTGGTTCGTGAGCGGGGACATCAGGGGAAAAGCCAAGAAGGCAGAGGAGAAGCACGGGGCCAAGGCAGCCCCTTGCACGCCCCTGCTCTGCCCCACATTGGTCAAGCCCACAGCACCCCTTCATTCACCTTTCCCTTTCCCCTCCAGGTGAGAAACCCAGCCCATCACCAACTCCAGCACCTTTGACCCTGTCAGCCCTGGGCACATCACCCAGGCAAGGGACATCCCTGGGGATGGTCACAGACACCCCCAGGCCCTGAGGAAGCCGGGGCAGGGAGAGAGGCCAGCTGATCGGTGGACACCAGGAGACATGGTTCAGGTCCCTGTCTCCACCAGACCCCCCAGAGCAGCACCCAGGGATGATGCCAGGAGTCATATATGTGCTGCAGCTCGTCAGCCAGGTGCGCTGCGTTGTTCTGGCGCAGTGCGTCAATGAGATCTGCCACCCAGCCCTGCCGGCACTTCAGGTACTGGTAAAACCTATAGACAGTTGCCTGGCTCCCCCGCGTTTCCTCCCGGGTGTGAAGTTCATCCTAAATAAAACACACAGCTGATCTAACAGAGGGCTTGGCTTAGAGCTAAGGCAGCTATACGTTGCCTGAGCTATACATTGGACAAGGAGCCCGGCAGGACTCGGGAAAGCAGGGAATTACTCTGTCAGCATCGGTCAGGCAGCTCAGGGAATCGGCCAGCGACGCCACACGGATGTTCTTGAAATTCTTGAAGTTTTTCAAAATGTAGTCATACACTTTGTCTTCGGCAAAACCCATCCTGGCTCAGCACCTGCCGAGAGAGAGACTTAACGTGAGCTGCTGGTAATGCTCGGCTTTTCTATAGGAGCTTGGGCTTTTCTGTAGGAGCCTGGTCCCTTGGCGCAGGCGTTCAACCTCGTGGCAGCGGCGATGGGCGCAGGGGGAAATCCCAGGCGGAAAACTCGCAAAGAAAAGAACAACAAAAAAAACTTGGCTTAAAGTTCAACTCTCGAGCCGAGAGAGAGACTTAACGTGAGCTGCTGGTAATGCTCGGCTTTTCTATAGGAGCTTGGGCTTTTCTGTAGGAGCCTGGTCCCTTGGCGCAGGCGTTCAACCTCGTGGCAGCGGCGATGGGCGCAGGGGGAAATCCCAGGCGGAAAACTCGCAAAGAAAAGAACAACAAAAAAAACTTGGCTTAAAGTTCAACTCTCGATCGGGTGGATCCCAGCCCAG
>NW_010560540.1:0-275 GCF_000687285.1 Phaethon lepturus | reverse complement strand
AGGCTGGGACCCCGCTTGAGGCCCCGGGCGACGCACCTTTTCGCCGATGGAGAAGGATGGCGAAGGAAAAACAACAAAGCTCCTTATCCCACGGGAAATGGCAGCCCGGGAGGGGCAGGCTGCGGCGGGACCCTGCCTGCGCTCTCAAGGCCCCCATCCCCGTGCCCCGCAGCTCGGCCTTCCCGCCCTTTCTGCTTGCACGTAAACATGAAGGACACCCCGCACACCCCCCGGAGCTCCCTGCTGGGCCGGCCCGGGGTGCGGGGGCGGGTTAA
>NW_010560539.1:0-703 GCF_000687285.1 Phaethon lepturus | reverse complement strand
CTCAGGCGCCTAGGCAAGAAAGTCTATCAAGCCATCGTTACTTTGCAGCTTTTATTAAAAATATAAATATTAAACATTCTCTTACACAACAAAATCGACCGAGCGCTGAAAAGATGTTTTATTGTGAAAATGTTTACAGGAAAAAAAGTGGATTTAAAGTAGCTTACAGAGATTCCCCCTCCCACCTCCCTGCCCCCAGCTGAAAAGTTATCTGTCTTCTCGGCACCATTTCTTCCAACGCTCACACATCCCTAAGTAGCGATGGCACTAGAATAACTGGGAAATGGAGAAATAAATAAAGGTAGGGGAGGTTTACGAACGACACTCGTGTTTCTGCACTTGGTACACGGTTGTGCATGCGAGTCAAGGGACAGAGGCTGTTCGGAGTACACCCTTCTAGGTTTAAAGCTATATAAAAATAAAGAGATGACATCAGAGCAGCACTACGGTACATCGGACGGTGTAATTATTCTTGTGCTAACTGCGGAATCTCTTTGGCAAGGCGGGGAGGGGCCCTTTCATTTCCCGATGATCTCCATCAGTTTCCTGTTGCTGTGAGCTTGCTGCGCTAACTGCTCGGCTCGGGCCATCTCCAACACTTCTCGCAGGAGGTGGAAAGTCAGATCCAGAGAAATAGGGGGCTCCTCGGATCGCTTCTCCCTCTCCACGGCCTCCCCCTCGGCTTCGCCCTCCCCAGGGCTCC
>NW_010560538.1:18226-38179 GCF_000687285.1 Phaethon lepturus | reverse complement strand
TATATTTATATTTATATTTATATTTATTATAAATACTGATTTTTTTGCAGAGGCCTAAAGGTAGACAAGTCATTGTTGGGATCATCTAGCAAGTACATGGCAATGGTATGAAAAAGAGGAACTTGGATCCCTGTAAAAAAAAAGATTTTTTACTGTAGAGCTTTGGCTATAAGATCATCCTTCCCTCTTTGCAGAGAAGGTCAAGAGAAAGTAAGTTCTTAATTTCCCCATACCTCTTGCAGCTGAGCCTTGTTCTGCTTCAGTAGGTAGGATTTATTTCTTCACTTAGATAAGGGCCCACTGGAGACAAGGTTCCCTGTTTCACTTCACCCTTAACAAAAAGAAACTTGCCGAGTGGATCGTACTTACTTCCTGTGCAAAGCGTAATTTGTCTTGTTTTCTTCCTGCATGGCATCCTGTCAAGATGGCACAGCCTTTGCTGCTCTTCTTAGGAGTCATACCACTCCGTGTTGCATGTGGGCTAATAGTTGTAGAGACAGATTGTACTGTCCAAGACCATGATCAGTTCTTTAAGGTTGCCATAAAGCATTGCTTGAGCCTCGCCCAGCAGATAGTATTATTCCAGAGCACTATTAGTGGAAGAGCCCATGTGTCTTTAAGTGAATGGTGCCAACAGGAATGGCATGTTAGGCAGGGCAGCTGCAAAAGCTCGGCCTGAAACACGACCACCCTTGAAACCCTATCTCTACTCCACTGACCCATGCAGGCTGACTTCATACTGCTGACTGACTGTGTGGGTTGTGTCAATGCCTGAAATGTAACTGCTTCCTGGCAGCACGGCAGATCCTGCCTGTATGACTGAAAACGTGTTACTCGAAGCAGAGACGAAGTTGCATTTGTGTGTCTTTTCTGTAGCTGACCACAGAGAACTGAACTCAGAGGATCCCTCTTGTGCCTGTGTCCCAGGTTACCCGAGTGGGAAGCATTTGCTTTCCTTGTCATGCTAAAGGAAGGTCCGGGGTGTGCCAAATAGCTATAAAAAATGAAAATGTGAGATGACGTTTCCCAAGGATGCTTCCCAACAGAGCCTGTTACCTGTCGGGTGAGAGAATCCTCCCTCAACTAAGGATTTCCCCACCAAACACGCTTCCATGTATTACACTCCCAAACTTTTATGCAGGATGGTGTCCACATAGGTGAAGCTGGGTCCCAATGGCTCATTTACTCTAGCTTTATCCCTTGCACTCACAAACATGTGCCTGTGCAGATCTTTGCCTCATGCCCCTGGGTCTAAAATGCCCCATGAGATAGATGGGGCTGCCTGGCATACGGGAAGGCTGCGCTGCAGTGCCTGGAAAGCATTTCCCAAGAACCAACCTCTCTTCTTTTGTTAAGTCCTTGCCATTGCTACGAGCCACAGCGGGAGAGGGGGGTGACCTTGTTCCTTTTTTGTGCCTTGTGAAAGTCACACTCTTGCAGGAGCGCAGAGCGGTGCGGAGCCCCACGGGTGGCTGGAGCTCACCATGATAAGCCTGTTGTTTTCCCCTCTCCTTTCCCCTTCTAGCGCTGTGCAGGGCTTATCTGGACGCCTGAGTTATGTTAAGTAGAGAGTGCGTGCCTGCTCTCTGTTCTCCTCGTTGCTTTTGCTCCTTGGATTTCAATTCCAAACATGGTTATCCATTTGGGGTCTCTCCCTTCCCCTGCCAAGTGATACACATTCCACATTCAACACCAGCTCCCTCCGCTGCTCTCTCACGGTCGCTATTTCCAGTGCTGGAGGGCTGGCGAGAGCGGCAGTGCAACGAGATCTCTGTCCCGTCTGCAAGTTTTCCAGCTAATGGCCTCTATTCTTTCTTTGACTGAGCTCTTCTGGCCTTATATTTGCCAGCTCCTTTTCTCACTGGTGTGGCTAAGGAGGGAGCCAGACACCAGTTTGTGAGCCACGAAGAGGCGAAACAAGCCCTTTGGGGATTTTTTCAGGCGCGAAAACATTCAGTGGCACTTTAACATGTCGCTCTGAAGCACACTGCTGTGGGACCGGCCGGTGCTCAAGAGGAGGAGGAGGAACAGCTACACAGCAGCTCTGGTTTCAGACGTCTGCAGCACCCTTTGTGTATGACAACTCGTTTTGAGCTCAGGACGGCCGGGGAGGGTGGGGAGTGGGGAAGGATGAGCGCAAGCAGCCTCTCTTGGGACCAGGCTGTTCTCCAGCCTCCGGTGTGTGATGCCTGGAAGGAGATTATGGAGGGAGCAGCCTACCAGCTGGCCAGCTGCATCGTCCTCCTGGGATACATGGGGGGAAGTGGCATCTTTGGGTCCCTCTATATCTTTGGCCTCCTGGCCCCAGGCTACTTCTGCTATGCTCTGTGGGGCTGGCTGAGTGCCTGCGGGCTGGATATCTTTGTCTGGAACATGCTGCTCGTCCTTGCCTGCTTGCTTCAGCTGGCTCACCTGGCTTACCGGCTCCGCAGAGACACCATCCCAGAAGAGTTTGACCTCCTCTACAAGACCATGTACCTGCCCTTGCAGGTGCCCTTGGAAGTCTACAAAGAAATCGTGAAGTGCTGTGAAGAGCAAGTCCAGTCGCTAGTCAGAGACCAGAATTATGCGGTGGAGGGCAAGACACCCATCGACCGCCTCTCGTTGCTCTTGTCTGGCAGGTAAAGGCTCTCCTGTTTCAGAACAAAGTCTGACAGCAAAGCATGGTGACTTGTTGCTGCATTCTCCCCCTTTCTAGAAACTGGGGTGATGATCGTTTCCGTCCTCTGAAAGGGCTTTGAGATATGCATCTGCTTGTTGGGGGTAATTTGCTTTTGGGGGTTGTTTTTGTTTTCTTTTGTTTTTCTAAATTAGAATATTTCAGAGAATGGTTTGCAGAATCAAGCTATGTGCAGTGAAGTGGCCAGCTCAGCCTTGCCTGTGATACTGTTGTGGAATCCTTACCTCTTTCTCTGTCATTTTCAAATGATCTTATTTCTGATGGGAGCAGACTGACCATGAGAGAGGATTTCTCAAGGCTGGAAGGCGGTGTGTCTGGACCTGTGGTCGCTGGGGGTACCAGACGTACCTCCATGATGTGAATGGCTGTGCACTGAGTGCGTTGAGTACTCAGTTCACCTGCTGTCCCTGGCCAGCAGTGCTCAGGGAGAGGTTCCATCCCTGTTCTCAACACCTCAACCTTCAGGGCACAGAAATTTTTCACTTTGAGCGTCATTTCATCAAAAGAGAGAGAGCTCTCCTGTGGTGGATCCCACCTTATCAGGCCTCTTTCTTTCCATTCATGATGTTCCTTCTTCTGGACGACCAAGGAGGACCTCAGAGACTTCGGGATAGTTGCAGCTGATTGCCTGGCAAGCCATGCACATTTGCTATTCATTTACTGGAGTGAACTGTGCTGATGAAGTACTGGCATTTGTTCACCTGAGATCCTGTGGCATGCCCCTATGAACACATCTCTTTGCAAAATCCAAATGCAAGGCAAATACTTATGATATTGGCTTCCCAGCTCCTGCCAGGTACTTGGCACTAATGTCAAGTGAGAGTGGGAAAGGAAGGAGATCTGTAAATGGGAGCAGTGCTGAGCTGTAGGAGGTGTGTCTCACAAGGATTTTCCAGCAAAAAATGATGAGACAAACCCAGCATCACCAGGGGCTTGTGTTTTACTGCGGTGGTCCATCCCCTCTGGTGGGGGTGAGGGAGTGTGCAAAGAAGAAATGTTGTCCTTCCTTTTTTTGGAGCATCCTGGGACCACTGACCAGTGCTGAATGGCAAAGCACTGGGAGGAAATTGGGTATGTGTATTTCTGTTAGGTGTCTTTCCCCGTACCGAATGTCTGTGCTGAGCAGCTTGCTCTGAAGTTTACCATATCCACAAATAACGTTAGTGGGGAAGAGTCTGTGCTGTCTTGCCCTGCACTGGATAATCTGATGCTACTCTGGTCATGACAGTGCTGCAACGAACAGTAAGCCAGTGCTGGTGGGGTAGTTGTTCTGCTCTCTTTTGCAGTGGTAAGTATGCATCTCGGATGGTATAGGATGCTCTGTGGAGATGGGATTGGATTTGCATTTCCTGGTACCAACTCTATTGCCTTGTGAGGTCTTTGCAGTCCCAAGAGAGCGTTGCTGCTATCATGGTGCCCCCTCTTAAACTGCACAATAGCAAGGTAAAGGGTGCTTGGAAATGCAGGATATGCCTGAAACAGAAAAACTGCCTTGCTATCCCTGACCCCTCCAGGCAGCAGTCTTGCAGGCTGAGAAGTCCTGGTTTAGGGTCAAGCATTGTACCTCTGAGGGCTGGCTTTGTAGCAAGAAACAGAAAACAGATGGCATATGGTGAAATGGCAGCAAATACCGTTTCCTACAGAGAAAAGAGGGACAGCCCCGTAGAATGGAGCATTTGCAGCTGTCCCGGAGAGGGTATGAAACACACATGAGATGGGGAGAAGTCCTTTCCTCTCTGGTGGGACTGGCTGCCTGCACGTGTGTGAGCTGATCAGGTTCATGTGACATCTATTTTGTGGCCTAAGCCTGTGCATCCCACCTGTCCTCTCTGCAGGGTCCGAGTGAGCCAGGATGGACAATTCCTTCACTACGTCTTTCCTTACCAGTTCCTGGACTCTCCAGAATGGGAGTCGCTGCGACCCTCTGAGGAAGGAACTTTCCAGGTAATGCCGCGCAGCCCCGCAGCAGCCCAGCCTTGCTCCTTGGCGCTTCATTGCGTGCCTGAGAAGGGGACAGAGGGGGCTCATTATGCTGTTCAAAGCTAACTGGGAATATTTTCCTCCCCTTCCTCATGGCTTAACCAACACAAGACGGTGCAATCAGCTGTGTTGTCTTTTTTCCTGCCTTCCTCCAAAGACCTCAGTGTGTGCTCCTACAGTCAGCTCACAGCAGGGAGGGTGGAGAATGTTGCCCCTTCCGGTTTAGCACAGAGGTGAGGCATCAGATTGCTGGCTCACCTCCATTACCACACTCCCTAGTACCTGTATTGATGCATTTGCCCTGTACGCTGCGAGCAGGGTGCATCGTTCCAGCATCAGGATGGCAGTCATGGTAATATGCGGCAGTGATGTAAATCCATAAATATCCCGTTCCTCACAGAAGTTTCTGATGGTGATGTGTTAGGGGTGGGAAAGCAGAAAGGATGATTCACACCCGAATATGGTTCTTTCTGAGGAAAAGAATCCCTTGCTGAGAAGCCAGACCAATTCTTATTTGCAGCAACTGAAAGGATTTTACTCTTGCTGTCAACACCACAGTATTTGCTTGGCTTTCCTTCTGGAGGAGATTACTTAAGCCCACATCTGTCTGCCTTTAACTCACATCCCAGGACGGGCTGATCCCTGTCAGGATGTCCATCTAGAATGTGTCAGTTAGAACATGAGGAGGGATTTTGCTAATCCCTTGGGAGCATGGGACAGTCATGAGGGAATGTCATGATGATGCTTTCTCATGAGGGCAGCCACGTTCAGACTTGGTTAAACCAGGGCAGCTCTCCAAATCCGCTTTCCTCAAATCTGAATTCGGCCCATGTGTAAAAGGATAATGGCAGTCGCTCCTGAAAGCTATGCCATCGCCAGTGATTACAGTCTTGCAAGAGGAGCAGTTGCAGGAGATGGCTGACTGTGCGACTCTGGCACAGGGCTTACAGCTTGTGAGCAGAAATAGGCATGTTGGGCCAAGATAATGGGGTAGAGAGGGCAACAGCAGCATGGCTGTGCTAGGGGTATCTCACATTTCGCACAGGGCTTCAGTCTGGCAGGAGACAGCTGCTAGCTCCCAAGGCTGTGTTTGTGTAAGAGTCGAGCAGAGAGAATGATGGCTGCCCGGTGGGCATCTTGATGGCCTGCAACCTGCAAAAACATCTTCAGCATTTTCTGAGCTAATTTCTGTGGAACTGAATGTTCCCAGACCGCCTGAGTGTCTGTATCTGTGGTGCGTGAGACAGCACCAGCCTTGCCAGCACCACACTCTTGGCTCCTCTCCGGCTCTGTGAGACGAGGCTGTTCTGGGACGTTGGCTGCGCCTGGCATGGGGATGGGGAGGTAGAGTCCTAGGTGGGGAAAGGCTGCAGCCACGTGCTTGGAAATGCCTAAAACCCACATGTGCTTACTGGGGAGCATGAAAAAGTAGCAGCCCATGCAAGACCAGCATTCAGCAGATGAGACTAGACCAGTCCATATTCCTGGCCAGGCATTACTCCTGATGGCCATGCTTAGCCATGGTGATGTGCTGCTTTTGGCAGCTGTTTAACTCACCAGTCCCTCTTACTTGAGTAGTTAAAACTCTGTGGCATATCTCAACCTTATTCCCAGCATCACAGTCATTTGGTTGAAAAAGTGCACGTTCGACTCTGGACTTCACTGCAGGAGGGCAAGGAAGGTTTTTCTTGCCTAAGTTTTCCCCACAGCTCTCTGGATTGAGCAGTTTCAACCCTGAGCTCACCGAAAAATGGCAGAAGTGCAACTCAGTCTACAAGGTTTCCTTGTGCTTCTGCTTCAGCTGTGTCTTCTATGCTCAGAACTGCTGGATCCCAGTGCCTGAAGGAGTTGTGTTTCAGGGCTGGCACCTTCCACCAGAGGGCTGGATTATGGGCTCTGCTGATGCCAGGGCACTTGTGTTGGGCGATTCATCAGTAAAAACTGTCCTGCTGCCCTGGTTAGGAGGCAGGTTTTCTTATTACATCTCGCTTAATCCCTCACAAGAAGTTGAGGTTTTTGACCATCTGCCAGAAGTTGGTTAGGAAAATGAGATTATGGTCATTTCAATTTCCATGTGACCCTTCCTCTTGCTCGCCTTGGCCTGGCAAAGTTCTCAGGTTTTATCTCCTATATTTCTTTCATAAGGCAGCTGCTTGCATGGCAGCAGCGTTAAATATCAAACCCAAGGACACACACATGCAGCCAAGCCATGTTCAGCTTCCCAGTGGCCCCTTGCCATGGTGGCTGGCCAAGGAGACCCCTGGCTGTAGAGCGAAAGGGAGGCCCCGGGATGTTTTGGCTCTGGCACTTATTCGCATGCCAGTATCTCCATTACACTCGGATGTTCTTTGGCCCAAGGTGGCTTGACCCTTCCTATGTTTCATATCTTTTTTAATTATTATTATATTTATATATTACAATATACACTCATGTATTGTATTATGTTTTTTGTTATTATTAGAGTGGTCTTACAGCTAGGGGGAAAAATGGCTCTACTCCCATTGGCAAAACCCAAAGCAAAATGAAATATTCTCTAAAATCAGGCCAATAAAACCTCGAGTGAGTTCCCTCCCTACACACAAACACACTAAACCTTTTATTTCCTCTCTCGCTGAGTTGTGCCACATGTCCTTCGAGGCCATTCAGCCCTACAGCGCCCAGCAGAGCTGGTGAGACAGGATGTCCGTCTGGCACAGGATGACCAGGCATGCCTTCCAGGTGGCCCCTCCTGCACCCAAGGGCCTTCTCGGAGCAGGGGTTGTGCGACCCAGGAGCAGGACGGGCCAGCAGCCTGCCGCAGGGCTACCTGCTGCTGACTTGGACCGGCTGGGCGCACAGAACCCTCCTCCCTCTGTAGCATTTCTATAAAGGGATAAGGCCGTCTGTGCTGCCCTGCTCATGTCAGCTACATCAATTGAGTTTCAACAGGGAGCATCATCTGAAAGCGAGTGGGTGAAATGTAGCCGGCCATGTGGCTAGGTTAAGCAAGGCCATGTCACTAATTGCATAGGAAAACCAGGTCTCCAGCTCCTTGGGGAGAGGAAACAGAGGTGGGCAAGGATTTATCCGGTCACTCAGCTGGGACGATCTGGCTCTCCAGACCCGCTGTCCCCAAGGAGAGCAGGTATCAAAGGGGCTGGGGGCCTTCACTGGAGAGAAGCACGCAGCTCCAAGATGACTGACCACTGCCCAGGTGGTGGGGCTTACTCTGCTCCCTCCCTGCCCCACAGGTCACACTGACAGCTGAGACCGACTGCAGCTTCATCACCTGGCCAAGGAAGAAGCTGTACCTCCTCCTGAGGAAGGACCGCTACATTGCCCGGCTCTTCTCCTCCCACCTGGGCTATGACATCTCGGAGAAGCTCTACTCCCTCAATGAGAAGCTCTTCGCCAAGTTCGGCCTTCGCTTCGACATCCGCTTGCCCAGCCTCTACCACGTCCTTGGGCCAGCCTCCTCCGAGGGGGAGCCGGAGGACTGCGAGGAGCCACCGCCCACCTCTGGCCAGGCTGGCACCTCCGAGGCCCCTCCTCCACCCCCACCTGCTCCGCGCCCCCGGGCATCCCGGCCCGACAGTGACCTGCTGGGTGAGGACTCCACCAGTCTTGTCTTGGAAGATTTTGCTGAGTTGCCGGGGTCTTTTATGGACTATGTGAGCGAAGGGGAGTATATGAAGTGAGGGCACTCCTGGCATGGGCACGCCTCACCCTGTGTGGGACTCCCGCGTAAGTACCCGCGTGCGGAAGCAAGTCCTTCCCGCAATGCAACTACCCGGGCAGAGTGGCAGCCCTCAGCCTCTCACCCTCGTTTGCCATGGGTTCGCTCCTCTGCAGCGTTTTTTTGCCTGCTGCCCCAAGGAATCCCGGGAGGTGTGCTCCAGCTGTGTGATTTTCTTAAGGAAAAGCAGCAGGGAAAAGGCTCGACTGCAGGCACCAGCCACACTGTGGGGTGGAAGGGCCGATAACCCAGCTGTAGTGAGCTCTTCCCTGCCCTGTCCTCTCTCCAGCCCTCAGGGGAGGCAGAGAAACTGAAACGGTGTCCAGGCTGGTGGGTGGTACACAAGTGCCTGCAGAGACACCACAGGGCTCAGCCTGGCTCGCCATGAGATGGAGCTGTGCCTGGAGATATGCCAGTATTGAGCTGAGGAAGATGTCTGCAGGTGAGCATGTGGACAACCCAGGAGAGGCTGACAGAGGTAGAAACAGCCGCAGGGTTTGCAGTGGATTGAGAGCCGGGAGTTGCTGTACACCCTGCAAGTGCTCAGCCTGGGCAGGGGGAGAAAGCTCAGAGTCTTTCCTCCCCCTGCCCACCACAGCTCATCTCAGCACTCATTCTGTCCTTGCTTCTGCTGACCTTCGGCTCAGCCAGATTAGTAAGGTACTGAAAAGACTGCCCTGTGTGGTGCAGCTCTTGCCTCCAATCACCTTGGGTGGACTGACAGGCTAAACATTGTTTTAACACACCCCAAACTCTGCTTTCCGGTGAGTGGGAATGAGATGCTCTCTTCCAAAATGCCAACTCCTTACTCCGCAAGGGAAAAATTCCTGGGCCCGGTGGATATTGGGGCAGAGAAGCAACACAGGCAAACAGAAATAGACAGGAGGGTGGCTCGTGCTTGAAATTCAGATCCAAGCAGCCAAGAGAGAAATTCCACAGAGATACTTTAGCTAGCCGCTGCACGCCAGCTGTTGCACGCCAGCTGCGGACCCCGAAATGGGCATTTCTGCTGCCGTTCCTGCTGCCGCCCCATAATAGCTGCTTTCTGGCATCCAGCTGCCAGACACCAAGCCTGGGAGTGGGATTTCTGTCCTAGAAGCAACCATTACGTGTGTCCCAGCTGAGTCTGCATGGCAGGAAGGAAGTTCTAGAGCTGGGTTTTAGCTGGGGACACCGTCTTCAAGGAAGCATCTTTGAACTCTTTGCACTATTGCACCCTGGTCTTCTCTGTGCCTGCTTGGGACTACTGTTGGGCTGCAAATGCTCAGGTTGTGGACTTACTGGCAGGGAGCATGAAGCAGGACACACTGAATCCTGGCATGAGCCCTGGCAAGTCTGCCGTAATCTTTCCTACCCTACCGTGCTTGTGCACAAGCCTCACCACTGTGATGGCAAGGGAACCGTCCCTCCTAGATGCTCTTCGTGTAAAAGCTGTCTGGGTGAGACAGCACTTGCTATTTGCAGTAGGCCTCTGGTGGAAGAGACCTTTTCCACTGTTTCATCCAGTTGCCATTCTTAGTTTTTGAAAACAGCAGAACTGGAAGATCTTCCCATTTTGTACAGTTCTGCTTTGAATTGAGTCACGTGCCTGTTCCTGTATTGCTTCCATGCCTCCAAACTTAAAATCTGGGATATGAAGAAACTGGCCAGGGAAGGAATAAGTGTATTTGGTTTTGCTTGAATCAGATAAAAAGTTAGCAAGAGTTTTGCTTAGTCTTTTTTTTTTTTTTTAAATAAAAAAGGAGGCAGAGAGAGAAAAAGAAAAAAAATCCTCATCTGTTTTCTAGCTTAAAAATCCTAGGAATGCAAAGTCCCTGGTTTTGCTGGTAGACTGCTGTAGATATGAATTTGCAGCTTTTTCAGTCCTTACTTGGAGAGGCAGGAACACTGAATCACTTATGAGATAACCATCCTCCTAACTGTCGGGCATGTCTGCTGAATAGATGCAGTTAAAAATAAATGCAGTTAGTGTTGTAAGCGTGTTGAAGTCACTTTGTCTATGCTTTGCTTGGACGTTGTCTTCTCAGCAGAAGGGTATCCATTCTCATGTCATTGGCAGAATTCTCCTGGTTGATCAAGCTCAATAAAATCAGAATTTCAAATGCAACTATACAAGGAAGGAGGCAAGGAACACTGTAGCTTTTTTTTTTAATTGTTTCCACCTGTTTTGGTAATGAGTCAATACTGTGAACATACACACAAGAGGGGTGTGTGTGTATATGTGTGTTGGGGAAAGCTTGTGTTACATAGCACAAAGCTATTCTTTCTTTCACACAGTCCTTTTAAAACATGTTGGAAGCTGGAAGCTTTTGTCTTTCTAGATCTTGTCAATGAGGCAGTATCAAAGTGTGTTGATACTTAGTAGAGACCTGCCATAAAAGCCCAAATATTTCAGAGGCTGGTATTTGGGGTGGGAGAGGAGGATGATCTTCCTTGTCTGTCAGTCTGGAGACAATAGCCAGTGTGGTATTTTAATTTCTAAGGTACTTGGACAAGGAAAAACTCTGTTTAGTGTGTCCATAGCAGTGGAACGAGCACTTCCTTGTTACTCTGCTCACCACTTGGGTATCCTAATCACATCGCGTCCCAGCAGCACAACAGCAATTGTCACACCCAGACAGTATTCAACAGCGACTTGAGTGCCTAACCACAAAAACTAGTGATACAGAGGGGTTGCAGTTTTCCCTTCTGGACAG
Organism: Phaethon lepturus; assembly: GCF_000687285.1. Lineage (NCBI taxonomy): Eukaryota > Metazoa > Chordata > Aves > Phaethontiformes > Phaethontidae > Phaethon > Phaethon lepturus. The sequence continues at coordinate 27,108 of NW_010560538.1, read as the reverse complement.
GCACTTGTCACAGCTCAGCAGATGATCTGAGCAGGTCTGCCATGGCCCAGGGAAAGCACTTTCAGAACCTTTCCTTTAGAAGTGGTGAAAACATCCGTAGTAAACAGGGATATTCCCTGCAGTGTCATTGTTCGAAGTAAGCGATAGCTGCAGTCCCAGAGGTCAGAGCTCACCTGGGGCTTTCCCCTGGTCTGGGCTCTCATCTCTTTCCACAGCAGCTTCCAGTCTGGGTGATCACCTTCCAGCTCTCTAAACTCCCCATGCTGAAATGCTTCTGTGGATCATGATCCTTTTCATTTTCTGTCACTGCAATGGTCACCTTACTATGCCACAGTGCAGGAGGCAATTCTTGAATGCCCAAAGTGCTGCGACGATCATACAGAACTAAATATTCCTGGGACACATATTGGCCTACTATTCTTATCATCTAGTTCCTTGAAAGAGTTTCTAATCTGCTTACAAGCAAGACAGAGTATGATATCCTACTGATGAGTGCATTCTTTCTCTAAGGAGAAGAGATATTTCAGTAACTTACAGGCTGCCTGTTTAAAAGAGGCAGATTCAAAGGTTCTGTTCAAAACTTGCTTTAACAGTGTACTGCTGTATAGCTCAATACTCCATAGCAAACTAAGCTTTATTCCTTGCATGAAAATTCAAACCAACCAAAAGCCACCTCCTTTTTCCCCTTTTCTTACCACATTTGCTCTAGTTCGTTGCTATCAAGTGATTGCAAGATGTGCAGCTGCTGCTACTTAGTTTTGTTACGTCTTGGGGCTGGCTTCTATTTGGTGGGTGACGTAGATGGATGGATGCTTGATGGCCTGTAGCTTGGTATCTAAGTTAGTAGGAATTGTTTTACACCTGCTTTGAGAGCAAAATCAAAGGAGCTGTGGGCTGTGTTTCACTGATGTCACAGAAGGTGCTTTGGAGGGGCTTGTTTTTGCTGTTTCAGGATAGGTGAGTGACCCCATTTATCTGTTTTATCACATGTTGAAGAAGTACATAGTTTTGCATGCTAATTTAGGAGGGGAGGGGAGAGGGACAGGTAACAATGGGCTCCATGAAGTTTGTATCTTGGAAAAGTTTGGATGTAAGGATTATTCTTGTGATAATAATGATGCTCTCTCTCTCCCCCACCCTCTTTTCTCCCCTCTCTTGTTTTCCTCCTCCCTCCACTACCTTCCTTCTGCAGCCTCTGGAAACCTCCTCTGGAGTTACCCCCACCCTCTCTGCAAAGGACGAGCTCCCCTGGCTCCCACTCAGACCCCCGAACTCTAGGGAACAACAGGCTGTTTTGATCCTGAAGCCCCTCCAAAGGAACATATGCTCACACAGGTTTCTGACCAGAGAGACACTCTTTAGCAAGCACTGGGACATCTGCCTGCAGACATGTACACTCAGGAGCACGTGAAGCGCACACATGAGACTGCAGTGTGACACTCCAGCACCTCCCACCCCAGTTCACCAGAGCTGCCTGCCCCAGTGTGCTTCCCTGGTTTGTTTTCTAGTCCTGCCTCTCTGAGGTGTGTTGGCAGCTCCAATACCAAGGTACACCGATATCGCTGCATGCGATACTAGCCTGCTCGCAGAATCTGTGTTCCCTTTGATTTAATGATTCACATTAAAGTCAGAGATGAAACTACTGGCGTTTGAGGATTTGGAGAGGGAGATAACACCGTTTGAAAGATTTAGGGTGATCTCAAGGCACGGGGCAGGGGAAAGGGCAGGGGAAAATGGGCTGTGTGATGGCTTTGGTAATAGGCTTGCAATGGAGAGCATGATATGGAGATTTGATGTCATGCACCTCACCGAGCATCCACTGTAGTAAGACCAGAAATTCTTTTTCCGGGGGCTAGCATTTCTCATTTATGACACGCACCACTTCTCAACGAAATTACTGACTTCTGGTGAAAGGTCGGTTGTTTGAGTTGATTCATTTGGAATAAGAAAATGAAGGAATTGGGATTGGGGGCAGGTGCAGGCAAGAAGGAGAGCCTGAACCCTTTTTTTTGGTGCTTAACGGGGGATGACCTCAGGGTGCACACACCAAGTGAAGAAAAGAGTGAGTACAAAACATCTCTGGAGAGAGCAGCCACTGGTAGGAAGAAGTGCAATACCTTAGATGAAAATAGTGTGGAGATGGAAGGCCTCTTCCAAGTTCAGCTGCAACAGACTTTGGCTGACGAGCTTCCCAACCCATTTCCTCTGTCAGGGAATCAGAGACGGCAGTACTGTTGGAGGAATCCTCTGCCCCACAAAGCGTGGTGCAACCAAGCTGGGTGGTGAGGGTAGGAGCCTCTCCAGGGCAGATAATCCAGGGAAGGAGTGAGGACCATCTGTCCCTCCATCAGCATGCACAGGACAGGGCATCCTTCAGTGCCTCCTGGCACAGACAGGCAGGGGCACGGCCATTCTGTGTGTGGTGCTGGCTTTGTGTCAGCCCTGGGGCTGGTGGAGGCAGCCCTACCTGCCTTGCACTGCTCACGCAGGGGCTGTGGCCCAGAGACCGGTTTGGCATGTCTTGCCAGTCTCAGCTGGGTGAGATCTGTGCCCTCAGGATCTGGCACTCTTGCTGAGGTCTGGAGAGGCTTCTGAAGTGGTGGGTATGTGGGATCCACAGCATACACCACTCCTCGTGCTGCTTGCCTTTGCTGTCACCCCAGGGCAGGAGAACAGGGCTGCCCCAGGCCTGGGGATCATCCTGCTGATGGTTGTTACCATGCTCTGTTGTTGCATTCTTGCTTCAGCCTGACCTCATTGCCTTCACAGCTAGGAAATGTCTCCAGCAAATTAACACAAGAGCTGCTGGGGTCCCTTCTGCAAAGGAACCGAAATACATGATGAAACTGTGTCTGTTGTGGTGCTTTATACACCTCCCTGAATTAGTAGACTGGGTTGGGCTGAATTACACACCACCCTTCATAGGTGCCTGCTGAGGTTATATTCTAGTCTTCAATAGGAAGCTCCCTGGAAACTCCTCAGTCATGGCACCAACTAACCTGGATCTCTATCAGATTGTCAGAGCCCAGCTCTAACCCTCTCCTGAGTGTATGCTGGAGGTGGTGTTTGCTAGGCTGGCTTTCCAAACAGCCACATGGCAGGTCCAAAAAGCTTGGACGTGAGCCGAAAGCAGGAGCTAACTCTGCAGTGACACTGTCTAGTGGAGCAGTAGTGACAGCTCATGCCAAATGGCTGAGGCGTCCTCACAGCAGAAATGCCTTTAGCATGTTCCTCTCTCCTGACCATAGTGTTCCTGGTGCACTTCTCTATCTCCCAGAGAAGACAGTCCAGGGAACCAGAGAAAATGGTCTACAGAAGATGTCATTTGTGGGCAGAAGGGATGTAAGACTTTCTCCTCTTTAATTTGCATATGCATCAACGTGGTGGAAAAGGTGTGTATGGATCAGGGCTATTTCTATGTACGTGTCTCTCATATTGTAACCTTTTATCAATTCTTTCCAAATCTCAGCTACTTTGCAGGTCTGAAAGGCTGTGCTGAGTTCCTGAGACTAATTTGTGTTTGGTGGCCCTGTAGCTACAATGCTCCATTCTCCTACTATTACCTTCTATTCTGGGCAGTTGTTCAAAGCAGTGCAAAATTGGATGCAAGAGTACTGCCATGCTCCTGGTGTCTGTTTCACTTCATGTGAGCTTCAAAGAGAACAAGCCAACAGCCAGAAGAGCTGCTCCAGGCCTGGCATGGGAAGGAGATTAATTCATTCTGATTATTTAACAGGAGCACTAAAATGAAATCACCAGGGTCTCCCTCTGAAAGTGCCTTGTAGATAGGACTAGTGATGTTATCATTGGAGCATTGGCTAAGAATGACTCCTTCCTTTGCCAAACCTGAACCACGGTTTCCCCTTGATGAGGAAAAACAATACTTCTCACCTTTAATATGAAGTTCTCAGGACACTTTAATATAAAACACAAATGAATCATCCCAAAACTCCTGGTGTAGGAAGAGTGATATTGTCTTCTTTCATACAGATCCGAAACTTGAGATTATATGACTTGCCCGTCTCACTTTCAGAGATGGGTACAGAATCCATAGGATAAAAGTCCCAATCCAGTCTTTTAACTGAGAGGTTTTGATGTAACCAATCAACCTTGTACTCACCAAACTGCCGCACACTTCTTTTCCTTGACATCCTGTCCCTAATGCAGGAAGTGTAGATGTGGCACTTCGAGACGTGGTTTAGTGGGCATGGTGGTGTTGGGTTGACAGTTGGACTTGATGATCTTAGAGGTCCTTTCCAACTTTAATGATTCTATGATTCTAAGTGAAAAACCCATCCAGTTTAACGGTGAAAGTATCATCTGTGAGCAGAGAGCAGCAATAGGTTTAGTGCTTCTTTTCGGTTTTGTGTATGCCTGCATGCTCCAAAGGCAGTGCTAGGCACAAGCAACAGGCAGCTCATAGGAGACGTTTGTGTTGCCGGGGAGAGTGAGGTTCCAGGGCAGGCATGACATCGTCCTGCTGTGGGAAGAGCACAGGGAAGTCAGGCTGTGCTTTGGCAGGCAGAGATTGCTATCCTAACACAGATGCAAGCAAGCAGCTGGTGGACCTTGTGCTGCTTTGCGAAGGCATGATGAACAGGATGCTGTGCCCTGGCTAGGATGAATTGGCTGGAAAGGTGCATATGGAGTTGTGTCCTTCACTTTCCCCCCTCTCCCCAGTAACACCTTTGTTGCTCTGAGTGCTCCCAGGTTTGTGATGAGTGTGGTTATGAACCTGTGCAACTCTACAGCTTTCCACCTGCACCACAGTCCAGTGCTTCCAGAGGTGCAATGTGCCATGATGTCCCATTCATAAGAAACAAAAAGCCCCATCTCAACTTTGGAGTGCTTTTCTCTGCAAAGCATGCTAGTAAGGCATAGTCCCTATGCTCAGAGGTTTGCCTGGTATTTGCATAGGAATACCTATCCCTATCTGCACCTACTGGATATATTTTTACTGCCTTGTGCTTGAGTCTCCTTACTGCCCATAAGAACAGAATTTAAATGGGAACACAATCTCCCTTCTGCTTCTGGGTTTCCTGACTTTGGAGTGCCCACTAGCTTGCTTCACGCTGGAGCCAGCATAAGAGTCAACTCGGAAGCAACCTGGAGAGTTTAATGTGTCAGTATAGACACAGCTATTTTTCCTTGCCTGCAAGAACTCTGGATCTACAAAACTCCAGGCAAGAGTAGTGTATTATGGAGAAGACCATTATCTCTCTCAGGATGAGAAGGACTTGACTGCTTCTACTCTGGGTAAGGTAATTATTGCTGAAGGCATATACTCTACAATGCCTGTCCCTGAAAATGCAAAAAATTGTCTTTAGGCTTAGTGCTTTAGAAACCTGTGCAGTATAAGAAGCAGAAATGTATTACTGGTCTTCTGTTGTCTTAGCCTGAAAAATGTGCATCTGTCATGTTTCAGATAGGTGCCCATTGTAGACAGGGGGAAGATGGAGAGAGCAAGGAAGGACAGAGAGAACACATTCTAGCTAGTACAAGCTTTTGCCATCATTTGTAACTTAAGCATCTTCTGAGTGACGTGAGTCACAGCCATTTTCCTTCTATGGCACAATACTTTTATCCCAGGGGACGAATCATAGAAAACTACTAGAAAACTACCTTGGAAGTTTTTCTCTCTCACAGGTAGAAAATGTTTTACATGGGGACACAGAAGGGGTTGGGAGAGACCCATGATTACATGTTTACCTAAATGGGGGAGATAGAATGCATTGTTTCAAACCACAGGCTGCATCCATAGCTCAGTGAATCCCTGCAAGACATTCCTGTGACTTACTTGCTATCAAAAGGCAGTGGTGCTGCACAGAACTTGCCGACAATGGATGACTCATCCTTCCTCCAAAACTGATTCTTGGGGAGATACTTCAGTGTCACACTGTTTATCTGGCAGAGGGGAACTCTGTGGGCCATCAGCCGTTTGCCCATCTCCTGGTGCTTAGGTCTGTAAGGCAGGGTGAGAGATGTGAGGGAGAACATTCAATTAACCTGCAGATGAAGACCATATGCAGATGTGTTGAAAGACTGGAGGAATCTGGGGTATTATCGTGAAGCCCTCACATACTAAAATGGAGTGAGAAGACTCATCTGTCAAAACAGGGCATTGCATGAGAGTCTTACTGGCTCTCTCTCCATGTTTTATCTCTGAAGTCAGGAAAATTTCTGTATAAATATCCTTCTTTCCATCACACAATTACAACAACTCTTCTTGCAATCGTGTATAGATTGAAACATTGCCCAGATTGCTACAAAGAGGTAAGTGGTAGATAAGGTCAATGTCTATGAAACCATGAATGGCACAGATAGGGATCGGTTGTTCACCATTTCTTCCAGTGCAAGAACTAGGGGTCATCAAAGAAAGCTAACGGGTGGCAGGCTCAAAAAGATTGCACACTGCACAGAGTACCATTCCTTTTAAGCTGTTAAAATCCTTGCTGTGGGATGTTGGGGATGCTAGAAAGTTTACATGACTGTGCAAGTCATGGGAGGGGGACTCGACAAGTTCATGGAAGATAAAAGCATTTGGAGCTAATAAGGACAAAGATCTCACCTTTGGCTCTGAAAGTCCCTGAGATGTAATTAGTCAGACACTGGGACACTATTTGGGGGAAGTATTGCTACATGCTTACATTACCTTTTTTTATACTTTTCTCTAGGTATTTGCTTTAGACCATGTTGAAGGTGGGATGCTTGGATAGAGGGACATTTGTCTGCCCCTTTGCTCTTATCCAGGTAACATGAACTGAGAAATGCCAGAAGTTGGTTAAACAGCCAATGATCAGAGCCCAGTTGGTTGTGTTCTATGAAGGGGTGCTGCCCGGCTATTTTACCTAGGTAGGCCACCTCTCTTCTGTGGAGTCCATCCAATGGGCCTTCTTATGATTGATCTACTTGGCACCTCTAAGAGCTGGAGATCATAGATTTCCTTGTGCTCTTGAAGAATATGTGTGTAGCTGACTCTATGCAATCCCAGAAGCACCTGGGTGACTGCCTGATCAAAAACATCATGTTAGGGAAAGGGGAGGGTAACAAAAGGGTCAGGAAGGACCCACAACCAAAGTTGCTCCTAGGAGCAGGCTAACAGCTGCACTCAGCATCCTCCTAGGCCAGAGTGGCTAACCCAAACCAGTACATCCTGTCCCTCCCTTAGACTGCAGCGGTAGATGCTGGAAGTTTTGTGTGTCTGACCGTGTCTGGCTTCAAGCTGCCAAAAGTAGGAAGCATCATGAAATTGTGGTTATAAAGGTCAATAGTGGATAGCAAATGGAAAACAGAGGGAGGCCATCTCTCTACTGCATATTGTCCGTGGGCAGGATCCAGCCCTAGGACAGAGGAACACAGTAAGGTTAAGCAGGTTGAAGAAAATCACTCCTGGGACTGACATTTGGTCCAGCCCCACACAACCTTTGGATGGATGTAGGACTCTTGACTGGCTTCAAAAGTACGTTTTCTTGGATATGGGGGATGATATCATGTGATGTGTAAGCAATGGCAAAGCAGCTGGGAAGTGTGCTGTGTAACAAGCTCCTTACTCTGTCAGCCCCATGACAGCTATGGGACTTGGGGACATGTCTCTTGGGGCACTCTGAGCAATGTGTGGGGTAACGGCAACCTGAGGAGTGAGACTGGAATTGATGTTTGAGAGAGGAGAAGGGCAATGTGAGGCAAGACACAACCATGAAAGTCGCTTCCTGAAGGTTTGAGACTGGCCAAATGCGCCCAAGTCCCTGTGCACTTCTGGGGAACTGTGGGATGACGTGCATGTCAGATCATGTGAAGTGAGTTGGTGATCGATCAGTCTGAACTGCAATGTAAAACTCTATGTTTAGATGCCTGTTTGACCCTCTTGAGCTTGACTGCACTGGAGGGCTGAGCTTTGCCTAGAGTGGGAAAGTTTCTATGCTTTTTGCTACAGTGTGAATTAAAAAGATATCTTCAGTTTTATACTCTCAAATCTGTAGGTTTATTGCTGTAAGCAAATTTCTTGTTTTAGCCTTGTGCTTCTTAGGAAGGCACTTAAATGAAACACAGCTGCTGTTCTCCCGGGGTAAGGGTATCTCTGGATAGGTTACTCTGCTATAACTCTACTGTCTCATTAAAACTTAGGGGTGCAACAAAGCCCCGGGATTGCCTGCCTGTTTCACTTCCCCAGGCAGCCTTTCTCTCCAGTCTCACATGCCTCCTGCTGGGCACCTATCAAATCCTGCTTCCGACACTGCAAAAAGAAGTGCTGAATGTCTTCCTGAGCAAATCACGGGCCCTGCCTTGACCTGGGCGTTACGGTTTCCTCCCTCCTGCATCTTTGGAACGGGCTTCCAAGCTGGAGAGGGATTGAACAGACTGAGCTCCACCAAGCTGGAGTATAAACTGCAAATTGCAGTGCCTGGCTGGAAATCTGTGATCAAGCAGCTACGTCACGCTGGAGAGCACCCTGGAATGTGACTTCGCCTTCCCTAGTTCTTACCTCTACCTCCTGGTGCCAGGGACTGAAGCAGCAACACAATTAGCTTCAGGTCACAATGTTTTGTCTTAGCAGTAAGGACTGTGTGGGAGCCAGTGCTGGAACCCCTCTGATCCTAGGAGAGCTGTTTGGGGCTCTTTAGCAGACTGTTTTCCTGCTTCCTGAGGCAGCCAGCAGCATGTGCTAGCTGCTTGTCTACATTGTGGTTCCCAGCCCACAGCAGTGGGCAGGAAGGTGTAGGAAGAAGTGAGGAAGACTTCTTCTGGGGAACTTCTCTGTGGTGAGGAGATCCCCCTGAGGCAAGGGCTGTGGAACAGCAGTCTGAGTCTGGTTCTTTAATTCAGATATGGTTTGGAGGAGAGTGGTGCTTTCAAGAGAGTCTGTCTACACATGTGGTCTTTGG
>NW_010560538.1:322-18195 GCF_000687285.1 Phaethon lepturus | reverse complement strand
CTTTTCCCCTACAATGGGAGCCTGAGTGCTTTTACTGTAGTGGCAACAAGCTACTGAACACATTTCTGACTATGCAGGATGCACTTATCTCCTCTTTGCAACTGTTGTCTTAATGGGCATCAAGAAAAATGTCTAAGCCACCAAGTCCATCAGTCTGGAACCTCTGGTGGATAGGATCTTGCTGTAGCCATCTCTGTCTCTGGGAGAGCTAGTAACTATCTGATAGTGGTTGTGGTTTGAACTAGCACCAGGCAAGGGTAGTTTGTAGAAAAAGAACCAGTATAGCAACACAAAAGTATGCAAATTTGGGGATCCTGGAGTATACCTACTGCTTTGTGCAATCAGGGAAGAGGTAGACCTAGCCACTGAGTAATGGTAACACATGCTTGATTCTTGAGAGCATTTAAGGAAAATGTGGAGGGATTCAAGAAGAAAGGTTGTGGTTCATCACACAGTGACTGCACTCAGGGAGATATGCTATCGTTGTGCATTTTCTGGATTAGTATAAACATCCTTACACACAGAGCTGTGATAAAGCAGGCCAGAAGCATGTACTGTCACTCACATGGTGATCTTCGCTGTGTCCTTGGTCCTGTTGCTGCAGAAAGTGATCTCAATGCTGGTGACTATGTTTCTTTTCTTCTGCAAGTGGAACTCAACCAGGCTGTGATGGACTGAGCAAGAGGCAAAGTATGTGGGAGTGAGGGCAGGTACTATTGGTTGGACCTACCCCTGCCAAAAGGTGGCCTCTAACACCTCATTCCCTGGCCCCAGGAGCAGAAAGAAGATCGGAGACACATAAGAAACAAACTAATCTCTGTGGTATGAGAGGCACAGTGGGCAGTTCTGCATAGTCCATAGTAAATAGTAAACAGACAGGCATTTTCACTACCCTTTACTTCAGTCCTGAAGCCAGGTGGCTGTCTTAATCCCTTGGCAAGGGCTTTATGGGGGAGATGTGCAGGGTTATTGCTCTTCAGCTGCGTATCTCAGACCATCTGGGACACAGCAGCTGATTCTGATGGGGATGGTGGGTTGTTTCTACCTGGCCTCCCCAGAGAATCTGCCTCATTTGGTCAGCCCCCTTCTGACTCGTTTTTTTCTCATTGCTACTTACCACAGAATGGAGCTGAGGGACTGGTCATTAGATAAACTTTCACTTCCTTGGGCAGCTTTCTCATGTTGACACCTGCCTGCTCCAGCAGGCCTGCAGGAGGAAAGCGAGCCAGTTCAGGAAAAGCCATGAATGACCCAGAACAGAAATGTAATTGGTCCCAATTCACCTCCACTCACCCCAACTCTGCTGCCCTGGAGGACAGACCTTTTCTTTATACCAGTGCAAATGAGAGCAAGCACAGACTTGTGGTGTCTGTTTGACAGGTTAACATCCCCTTAGAAAACCTGTTCTGGCTACCCCAGGTAATCATCATCACAATACCTCGTAGTGACTTTGTTTCATTCCTCTGCTAACAAACTTTGTCATCAGTTGCACCTCTGCAAAATGAGCAAGACTAAAGACTACCAAGTTAGGAAACTTAGTGCAGATGTAAATGACAATGCAAACATGAGGTGCTGGGAAATTGAATTTCCTGGTCAAGTGAGACCACTATAACTTGAGAACTCACCACTGGCTAACAGGCAATGTGGCTTGGTGCAATGGTGAAGGGGTGGCTGACCTGAGAGCATCTATACCAAAAAAGGCCTCTCCTTATAGTCCTCTGGTACCAGACTGCAAATAGCACCAGAGGATACTTCTTCTCCTTTTGCCACAGCCCAGTTTCAGAAGCCTAAAAGAAGCCACTATTACCTTCTCCCAGTCCGGGGAGTTCCTCTTTAGGGTGGCCATGGCAGGAATTTTTGAGAAGGAGGAGATACAGCAACAAGTGAGTGGTTTGTAGAAGAATGGGACTTCAAGCTTTGGCTAAAATTTCCAGCTGCTTCTCTAAACAAGACACTTTTTGAGCTAATTGTCCACTTGTTAGGTGATTCTGGAGAATCTCTTTCAACTCATTTGTGGGCCCTATGAAATGTTTAAAGATCAGAAATGTTCAAGATGTTGGTGTTCTACCTCGGGCAATATATGAGCTTTTAGAGCGTCTCTATAGAAGTCTGAAACTAAACAGCTTCTCACTATCCCCAAAGAGATCCAAAGCAAATCCTGCTCAGAGAAATCTGAACTGCATACTGTGCTCTGCACTGACACCTGTCAGGAATGTATTGTCATCTGCTCCAGGAAGGTCTCATGCTAGTACTGTACCTATTCTGGGACAGGAGAACAGGAAGGGGTCAACACAGTCCAGGCAATGACCATTTAAAAAATCTTGATGACTTGCACAAGGGAACGCCACCATCGGACATGAATATTTCAAGGCACTGACATAGAGATGTACTGCCCTCATGTGATCACAGATCAGATACTTGTAGCCTGCAAGAAAAAAATGCACCCAGAGAAAACCAGTCATGAGCCTTTCCATTGATTTCAGTCTTTCTGCATGTTCCCAAGGAACTGAGAGTCAAGAAACACTCTTAGTGATTCTGCAGCCATCCCCTTTCTATTAATGACGTTTTGCAGAGCATCTCTGTAACTACAAGCCCAGATCCCACTGCAAGAGAAGTTACGGAGAAAGTCAGAAGTGCTTCCCAGACTGAGTCCCCCAGAAGAGGGGACCACAGGGCTGCCATGTCTCTATCAGTTTGACATCGATAAGGCCCCAAGCTCTTTGCAAGGGGGTAGTATAGCTTTGACTCTCACCTGCAGTGGGACACCAGCTGTGGGAAGTGAGGTACCATAGGTGTCCCCTGTAACCTGACCCTCAATGCAGCTGGCTCATCCAGAACATATTTGAATATTTATCCACACTATTTAGTGTGTAAGGTCCTATTCTCTAGAAGGAAAAGGCAGTGATTGTACGAGCCACCTCTCTAAGTATAGACACAGCTTGCAGCATGGAAAACAAAAAGAAGCTTTTGCTAGTAGTACCCAAGAATCTTTCTAGCAAGAATATTTTCTTTGTTGATGCAAACTCTACTGATGCTAGGGTTTCAGCTCATACAAAAGTGTCACCAAAATCACATGTCTTTACAGTGATGCTACCAAGACACTTGCCCTGTATGTGACTAATTTCAGCTGCTTGTTGTACTGCTGAGAGCAGATGTGGGCCATGAATCCCTGCTGCCATGTGTCTTTGCAGATACATGTTGTCTTACTTTGATGTCTGCTCTGACTGTAGCAGGAGCTGGTTGCCTAACAGCATTTTCACAGGCTGCTAGATGGCCATGAAAGCCCTTTGCTTGGCCACAGAGTATTCTCACCTGCAGAGATGAATCGGGGACATCCTGGCTGATCTTTTCCTCCATTGACAAAGTAATCAATGTGGCCTACAGGAATCCGGATCCCGAAATCTGAAAGGAGGTGAAATGCCACTTCATTCTTATGCTTGGCTCTTTTATAGGCTTTACCCTACATGGTGTTTGACAGGCCCCAATAATTGGTTGAACATTAGTAGCGGTGGACCCAGCTCCACTGCTGGAGGCAGCAAGGACAGGTTTCCTGTTCTTACACACCTGCATTGTGCAGGTTTGCTGCAGGGAGCAGAGAGTGCTCCAGGCCCTGCCATCAAAATGACCAGGAACTGTGGCTTCATCAGTACCTCTGTGACTCAGTTTCTTGATTCTATATAAAGGAGAACAAAACTGACCACAACCTTAATGGGAGATTATGAGGCATGATGGAGCATTATGTTGGTAGACATTTTCATGATCTCCGGGAAAAAGTTGTGACTCAAAGGCACCATATTATTCTTTAGCACACATTCTGCCTATGGAGGCCCTGAGTGCTTTAGAAAAGTTACTCTGTTGTTGCACCAGCTCTTGGTTTGACTGTTACTTTCAATTGTCACTCAGTGGCACCTTTCTTATGTCAGGTGGGAAAAAGCAAAAGAGACCAGGCATGTAAATTCCTTTCAGGTGGTAAAAGCCATGCCAAGCTGATTCTGCATAAGATCACTCTGCTATAGCAGAGTTAAGGAAGAAATATTTGCTAGAAGATTGCCCTCTGTCTAATCTCCACCTGTCTGTTGCTGTGAAGTGCTCTGGGTATGGATACCTTCCAATGAATTAATCATTGAAGCCTATCTAACCAAGAAACTTTCTCAGAGTGAAACTGAACTCATGGTAATCTGGCGTAAAAGGGACAATGACCTACACGCTCGTTAGCAATAATGATGGCAGGAGGAACAGAAGCAGGATCGAAGAAGACGGAAGCCATCTTACTGTCAGCATCGGTATGAATCGCTTCCACGAAGAGGGCATCCCCAGGATCCAGGCGTTCCTCAGGGCTGGCTCTGGTGTACTTAGGGCCTGCGGGATCCAGGCCTGTAACAAAAACACCCCAACAACGAGTGCTCTTCAGGCCCTCTCTTTCTTACTTCTGGACCAGTTATTTTATCCAAAACTTTAAAAATGTTGCTAGGAAGAAGTGAGAAATTACTCCCAGGTCGCACTGTGATGCTCCAGAATGGTTTCTGTCCCCGCTAACTTCCACTACAGTTTCCTTACCTTGTCCTCCACTGTTCCACTCCCCTTTAGCAGTTTTGTACCTCAAGTTTCTAGGCTGTAAAGCCATGACTGAGCTTCAAATATCTCTGACAGAGTGGGTCCAGAGTGTCTTTTGGATTTGCGGTGAAAGAGAATCAAACTCCTAACACCTTCCCTAATCGTATTGTCATCCGTATTAGCACTGCAGTCTGACAAATGGCACTGAAGATCACCAGTTAGGGGATGAATTCAGCATCCCAGGCATTAACTGATCCAAGCATTACAAAGGTTTGATACTATCAAACGTCCTTAAAACAAAGAGGCTTCTGAGCCTTCTCCCCACAAATAAAATCAAGTGCTTAAGCAGCCAGCTGCTTTTTTGCCTAAAACTTGCTCCTGGAGCATCTTTTGGGGAGTCAAAGGAATACGGAAAATTATCCTTGGCAATACCAAGGAACAAGTTAAAGATCTTTTATCTGGGTGAGGTTTATTCTGTTCATTTTTCATAGAAAAGTAATCTCACAAGATTTTTTTCATTCCTCAGGCAACAACAATAGTTTAAGAAGCAGCTCTCCTCGACATGCCACTTAGCCTCAGAGCTGGCCAGTTTCACTGCCTTGGACTCAGTCCCATTAATTGTCTGTGGAGAAGGCAGTATCAACAACATACAAACTGATTGGAAAGAGGAAAAGGGAAAGAAGGAAAAAATTCTTCCCTACTCTTTCTAGAAATAAAAGCCAATAATGGGTCAAGCGGTCAGAAGAATTTACTGCTTTAATTTTTCTTCCATGTTCTTTAATCTTGACATATACAAAAGCTGAGAGGTTCCCCACCCACTTCTACAGACCAAATTTTCGTTAAAGGCTTTAAGAGATACTGAAAAGTGCTATTTGGTATAGCTTAAAGTTCTTCCTGAGGAGGGAAAACACCTAATATGAGCAGCAGTCAATTCCAGCACAGCTCTGAGGCAAGCATGTTTCTATACTCTATGCTCTATGCCTACTTCCTCCAAGCACAAACTGTATGAACTCCATTGCGATGTACAACCTCAGCAGCTAAGAAAACTACTCACTGAAGCTATACTGTATGCAACTGAATTCTTTCAGGCTTTTTCATTTCCTCTGCAAGTATTGAAACAAATTGCTCTTCAGCAATTTTGGATACGGGCTGTTCATTCTACTTCCTGTACCATTCGCTTTCTTGCACAGGGAAGTATCTGCAGGAATAGGCATAGGTTAAAGAAACTCACTTCACAAAAAAAAAAGTCTGCGCTGTGATCTCCAAGACTCACTCTGGTTTTCACACGTCTTTTTAGGTGACTGAAAACACTTCAGGAAATTATGGCTCTGGGATCAAATTCTTCTGTGCATGTATGCCTGTGTGTGAGGAGGCAGGAGATGACATCAGGCATATCTTGGGTCTAATTCCACCTGTCTTCAGGCTCCTAAATCTGAACTGAAACCTGCAATGCCCAGTGTGCCTATGAAATCACAGGACAATCAGGAGTGTAGAAAAAGGGTTGTCTTCTAGCAGAGTTAAAAATCAACCTACAGAGCTTTTATTACGTGTAGACAACATAAAGGGAGAGAGTCTCTGACTCTGAAGTTAATTATCACGGTTTCCTGGGAAAGTGTCTGCTATTATTCTGCTTATCTGAAGATTTTGCTGATCATAAAATCCTGGTGCAGGAGAGTGATTACTCCAAGTCCCTCCTAATGTAAACTTTGATTCACAGCTTGAAAAAGGGCCCATCTCCTTTTAAAAAATGCCTGTATTTCATGCCGTGTGGGTAGCTGTGACACATGAAGGCTGACGCAGGGCTGGACTGCCCTGCTGAGTGTGCAGTGAGACCCTCCTTGAGGATACCTCTGTGAGACAGACCAGCATAGGCTGAGGCAGACTTGAAGCTGTTGTCACTCTGATGGAGCCTTTTTGTCTCTTCCTTCTTGGTGGCATTTTCCTGCCTATCAAAATGAATCTCCATCCCTGGGGATTCCCAAAACTTGACAAGACCCTTGACAACCTGATCTGACTTAGGAGGCAGCCCTGCTTTGGTGGGGGGAGTGGCCGACTAGAGACCCTCCAAGGTCCCTTCTTACGTAAATCATTCTGTGACTCTATTCAAACTCCATGCCAAAAGGCTGACAAGGCCCTGAGTGAACCCAAAAGCTCTAAATGCCATGATCAGCTTCTAACCAATCTTTCTTTGTAATTCCCCCACTGCAACCTCTTCCTCACACTCAGGAATCAGGCTCTTTGTGTTTAAGGTCACCTCTGATTTGGTACAACTGGGTGACCTGAGACCAGTCTACTGTGAAAACAGCTGACTTGTGGGAGAGAACAGCAAGAAGCCTTATCTGGGGCTTCCCAACATTGGTTGAGGCTCTTGCCTTTGGTCCTTGCCTGAGCTGTGTTGTAGGGATGCCATGCCTAGCCCTGTATTTTGCTGGTTCTGCTTTTATCTTGCTGACTTGACTTCCTGGGTCAACCTTGGGCTTGCCTCATCACTACAGACTTGCCTGGCCATCGCTGGACTGTGGATGACCCTCGTTCCTGTCACTGGACCTGCCCTGCTCTTCTTGCCCAGATATGGTAGGACTGAGTCCCTTGTGAATGAGGCCACTGCCCCTGCCTACCTTGTTGTCACCCTTGGCTCTCAGCTCACTTTTTCCTGCAGAGCAGCTCACTCCTGCTGCTGCTCCACAATGACATGCATTGTGGGCTTTAATTTTAAGAACCACAGAAGTATACATGCTATAAAGTGGAAGCAAAGCATGTGAGTGTTGTGGGGTTTCATTAGTCATGAGGCCTCATATTCTTTTAAGCTGGCACCAGTTTGAAGAGTGGAGCAGAGGCAGAAGGACCCTTTTGCAAATACATGCATTCTTTTGGCATTGTGGAGGTGACTGATGGCTGGAAAGGCACTGTCAGGCTCTTCTGAAACTAGGAAGGAGGCCGTAAGCTTGGATCTAATGAGCCCTTATGCAATTAAAAGATCACTATGGATGACTCCCCTTCCTTGCTCTTTCATTCTCTCCCTTGAAGAGCAGGTGAGGACCCAAGACTCAGTTTTATGATACCTGTGATCCGTCCCAGCTGACCGCCATGGAAGTGCCCCACCAGGCCCCCGACATGCGCTCCAAGGCTTACCCCAATGATGTGGATTGATGTCCCTGAGACTCCCAGGGCCTGCAGATTGATGATAATATAAATTAATGTTGCTGTAGCAGGAAGGTGAAATACCCTGTCTCAGCCCATGCAGAAGTTAGAGTTGCCTTGTAACTCCTCTAATATAGGATTGCTTTTGAGGTGTATGGTGGAGAACCAAACAGATGTGGGAGTGATAGGTATTGCCCTTTCTTCAGGTCTACAGATGCAAACCCAACCCTAACCAAGTTGGTCAGATACTCATATTTGTAACTACATAGCCTGTAGCTTCTCCTTCCACAGCTTGCTTCAGACTGAATTTCACCCTCTCAGCTGACTGACCCATGTTCACCATGTGAATAATCTTTTTCTCAGTAAAGCAGAGGAAATTTTCTTTCACGTCTATACAACCATTGTACCAATATCCAGATTAGTATTTGAAGATTATATTTTCAGTGATTAGGGATGAAATCATGGGCTGAGCTGCCAGGTAAACCACAGCCACTTAGATGTGATGTAAGGTGACCCCATCCAAAGGAATCCAGCTTCCTGCTGGCTGGTCTGCATGATGCAGGGTCATAAAGTAGGAGGGCATACAGTGCATGAGAGCATGGGGGCAAGAGGAAAAATCCTGACTTTGAAATGTATGAGACCATATCCTGGAGCAGTATTGGGTCTTATGGGAAGACAAATACACCATCTGTGGTGTAGTGCTCCCAGAGAGGCAGGACAGAAAAAGTCCTTAAGTAGCTGAACTAGAGCTCAGCACAGACAAAGAGTGGTGGGGACACTGTCCAACTCAGTCATTTGTGTACTGTATGACCTACTCAGGAATGAGGGGTGACAGTGCTCTCCCCACTCCCCTCCCCAAAGCTGCCCTCCCATCCTGCTAACGATGTAGCGGCTCCAAGGGTTGCCATATTTCTGGATAGGAATGTGTGGCTGTGCACATGTGATGCATACCCAGGAACTCCCATGCTGTGCAGCCTGGGTCTGCAGTGCAACCACCACACCGAGAGTTTACGCATAGCTGGTTAACACAAAAATGTATCGCCCTCATTGCATAATTGTTCAGCTGTGCTGTGCACGAACAAACCGGGACACATCTGGGGATTACCAGCTACTGGGAAGTACATCTGAAGCCCAAAGCAAATATAAAATAGCCTCAAATCCCACCCTCTCCAGCTCCCTGGGCAAAATTTCCAGGCAGAAGAAGATGACCGTCCAGTGAAGCATGGACCTGAGAAAACCAAAGATATCCTTCAGGTTTGTCCTGGGCTGGAGAGGCAGCTGACAAAGGGGTTGTTTTTCCAGAAAATGTCAAAACTCAAGACAAAAAAGAAAAACAGTGTCATGCTCAAGTTTGGACTAAGAGAGAGTGAAAAAAAGAAATCTCTTTAGTGCTACACAGTGATCACTCTGGAATAAAAAGACAGCTTGTCCAGCTCCTGGGGACAGCAGGTTGGGAGCAATTCTCTGGATTGTTTGCAATTATGTTCTCTGGCCATGCTCCCCCCCACTGGAAATGCACAGTAGCTTACCAGGAGCTTGCTGATGAATTGTGAGATGGAGAGGGCCAGCTGTGTGACATTTTCAACTGCAGAGGGATAGGCTCCTGTAGACCCATAAACCCAGTCTACTGCGATCACGTTCACCTGGTTTGTGTGCAGTATGGCATGGACAAGCCCTTCAATCCAGGAAGGTTTAGTACCCAAAGCCCTGTGGAGTCACCAGAAACAAATGTTAGATGACTTCCAAAGTAGGGCATGTGCCAATATGTTGTTCACTGGTGATGGAGCTTCACATGTCTCAGAAGAGGCTGCTAGACAGTTGCTGAAAGTTTCTTCTGGTGCCAGATACCCACACTTCACATTTCTTTGCGGTGGTGTAACAACACTTTCCAGAACGGGCTGATTCAGAAGAAAACTAGGTATTTTAATGAATCAGATGAGATAACATTTGCAGGGCTCAGGCTGAGATCTTAGTGGTCCTTGCTGTGGTGCTTCAGTTAGCCACCACAGAGCCCATCTGGAGTAAGTAAGTGAGCTGATAAGGAACACCTGGATTCTGCCCTGCTACCAACTGGCAGGGAAGTCCTTAGTCAAATCACCCAGTCTTTCACTGCTACATTTCCTCATCTGTAGACAATTAAAAGAAAATTCTATACCCAAGAATTCAAGGAAAACTGAGGAGCTGTGTTCTACCCACTTCCCCTAATATTAGCTGGTGTGGGGTGTGCCTCACATGAGGGCAACAGCTGGTTTTCTGAAAAGATCTCGCAACATCTTCTGTGGTTTCATCCTGGTCTTCTATGTGCTTTCCATTCACGCTTTTGTGCATCAAAAAAAATAATGTTACAGGGTCATACCTGGCTGAAAAATTACACAGCTTGCAGGATGGTGACAGCTTAAAAAAAACTCTGACTCAAATCCCTACAGTTTCAAGAATAGAAGTATAATGTATCTGGTGGGGCTCCTAAATGGCTCACTAATCCAGGCAGTTGATGAATCAGGACATGAGCTCCAAGAAGACAATTTAAAGGGCCAAGAATCTTGAAGAAAGGACTTTTTAAATGAAAAGTTGAAAGAAGGAAAGAAAAGAGATAAAAGAGGAGAGAGCAAGAAAGATAATATCCTAACTTTTTTTAGGCTCCCAAAAATGTGAAACACATACAAAATAGGCAGCTGGTTACAAACTAAAGGACGTCAAGTTGTGTTGTAATGAGGGTTTGTTAGCAGCATTTCCTATGCCTCTGGCCCTGACCCACCAACAGTCTCCCAGAGAATTCCTAGGTCTGGTTTTGGGCTGAGCACTCCAGACTCTGTTCATAGAAGGTGTTTTGCATGCAGCCACTCTTCTGGGGAGACTAGGGTCACAAGAGCAGGGGGTTTCTGTGCCAGTCCCAACCAGTGCTTGGGAATGCCCCAGCAGCGTTTAATGTACCAGTAAAAACTTAGTCACAGCATTCTTTCTCTCACCTGAAGCCATGGATTATGATCTTGGTTTCCAGGCTGCTGTTGAAGCTGGAGTTCTTGATGCCATCATCAGCTAAAATAAGCTTGCCACAGCTGGGGCTTGAGGAGGTGAAGAGAAGAAACTGGACCTTAAGTTTACTGCCCCGTAGGAAATTTGCTGTCTGGAAGTCAGTGCAGTGGTGCCCTGAGAGTCTGTCTGTATTCCCTGCAATGAGAGAGAGTGAATAGCACATTTAGTCTGCATCTGTGCAATGGAAAAAAAGCTCATTCTAATTCATTAGAAAATGAAGGTAGCAATCTCGCTTCTATTGATAAAGATTAAAAAGGTAGAACATAAATGAAAATCAGCCTGTTCTGTAAACTTTATCTGGCTGATAAAGTTGTTTCTGTCCTTTAATGGAATTCCAGCACTAGCTGGGGAAGATAACCGTGGATGCCATGGTAGTTTTGACTTCTGAGAGTTGTTTGACTGAGATGTGAATGACATTCTGTTGTTTGGTTTTTTTTCCAAATTGGCCACACATGCCAGCTACTAAGTACATTTATGAGCTGGCTATTAGACCTTTAAAAAAATGGTAGTCACCACTGAATGGGGATATTTCTACTCGAATTCTTGTAGGCTTAGTAGAAGCTACAAGTCCAAATGACAATTGTATCAAAAATCCAGAAACAAATATGAGAATGATGATGACAAAATGTGTCAATGATAATTTCCCGATTGATTCATTTACTGTATGAAAAGGCTTTATGGGAAGGAAAAGGCAGCTACTGGAAGGCACTTTGATCTAGGCAGGAAAAAAAACCCTCAAACCTGTAGCTAGTAAAAAACTGAGAAAATTTAAGCTAGAAAGCAAGCACAGAAGTTTAGCAGTATGTATGGCTAGCAGTATCTATAGCTAGGTTACCCACAGAAGAGCTGGATTCTCCATCTTCCGTCATTTCAGAGGGCTGGCTGCTATTTTGGAAAGCTTGTTGAAGGTAAAATGTTGGATTTACTGAAGGACTAATGGGGTGAAATTTATTAACCTGTGATGAGCAGAAAGCCAAATACTTGATTAAATGATCCTTCTGACCTAAAAAGTGTTGCTTTATAAACTGATATAGTTGCATCCTGCTGCAATGACAATGCATGCACCTTCCCCTTTCTGGACTGGAGGAAGCGAAACAACCTTGAATCTGCAGGGAAAATACAATAAAAATTTTAAAAAATTTAAAATCAAACAACCAGTTTTCTAACTGCTGGCTGTTCCCATAGAAGATACTTTAAGTAGCTAGGCTGAATGTGGCCTAAGGGTCAGCACAAAGAACTGGGATTCAACATTCAGATTCCCCCTTGTGGGATGTGACTATCCCTTACCGTTGTTTATTGTATTACCTATGTATTCAGTACATAGGTCTTCCTATGTACTGAAGGCAAGAGAGAAAGAGATGTTCTCTGAGATCAATTCAGAAAAGCCACAGCTCATGAGCCAGCTTAACCAGCAAGGACAGGTTCCACGCAAGCACAGTGCATGTCAGAAATGGTGTAAGACAAGGGGGATCGTGAGTAAAGGCAGGAGGTGCACTGCTGTGAGGCTGCAGGTGATGTGAGACTGTAGTGATAGTCACAAAAGCAGTTTTCCTTGACAGTACAATTAAAGAAAGAAATGGAAGTGTGGCATCTGTTTATTTTCTCTCAGCTACTGCAGATTACACTTGCAGGAGTGTAAGTGCTCCTTTCAAAGCAGCAGAAGCCAGTGCCAGCGGTCAAGTGGTCCCTTTTCTGCTTCGTTACACTCCAGGACAAACCTGGATCATTCTTTTAAATCGGGTTAGTGGAATTAAATCACTGAGACTGATTGAATCAAAGCATGGGAAAAGAAAGGACCATTCTTGCACTACTCTTTCTCCTGGCATCTAACTAGATTATAGCAAGGACCTCTTGACACACAGGTTGCTTAGGGAGAATTGAATTCAGATCCTTCTACGTAAAACCTTCAATCCCTTGCTAAGCACTCTTGTCTCTCTTACCTGTTTGAGCTGAGCTGAGCAGCAAGGGGACAGCAAGAACAATGAGCGGCATTCTCTTCAGATCCTCAACCATTTTCCTGTTAGTCCACTAGAAGTACAAGGATTGTCCAGGAAAAACAGCCATGGTGGGTTGCTCGATCAGTTTGGCTCTGTTAATGATAAACCAACCTTGTGCTCTTTTGGGAAAAAAGGGTAGGGGCAATCACCTCTGCTCTTGTTTGACCATTAGCCAAAGTCTGTGTCAGCAGAGAGCTTCAGTGATGTTTTGGTTAAAAAAGATGCTGACACTCCTTTCCTCCCTACTTCCATTTCCTGAAGGCAAACTTCTCGCTTCAGAAATCAGCTAGTGAAACCAGTCCCAGCAAGTGACAGTTACAGTGCTTGCCACCTAGATCTGTCTGCCAAATTCTGTCTGGGGACACTGATTTGTCACAAGGCTTTACAGTAAGTCCATGCCAGGAAGATTCATACCAGCCTTGCATCTGTGTATTTTCCTATCGCATTGCTGTCTCTTTCCTGTATTTCTACTTTTGGTCAGATTCCTGTAACTGCCAAAAGAAGGCAAAGCAATTGATGACTTCTGAAAAGTGAGGGGAAAGACAGGTTAAAATGTAACTGGTGGCCATATCTCTGTAATACGCTCACACCATGCAGTTCTTAGGATGGGGACACTCTTCACTTTTCCTTTGGAGACTGCATTTCAGATACTACAAGAAATAAAAGGATGATCTCAGTCATGCACCAGTATCATAAGCATGCGAATACTTCAAACAGATCTTTGAATAAAAATTTATACTCCTTTGGTGTGAACAGATGGAGAAGCATAAGCGCACAACCAAACGTGTAACCAGGAGTCACACGACATTCATGAGATAGCAGTACCATCTCCCCGGCTGCGTTAGACTTTCAGGTAAGGGCACACCTGTTTCCTTAGTCTCATCGGTGTGCGTTGGTCCTTCTCGCAGACGAACAGGCAGCTTTACCCTTGACTGTGTTAAATGGCAAGAAGTGTACGGAGGAAAGGAGAGATCCCTGTCCAGGCATTATTTTACAGCTGCTTTATTTGAACAACAAAATGAAGAAATTGCTTCAGTCTGATTAGAAGGATGACCAAAGACCTTTGCAAAAGCATCAGACATTACCTTCCTTTACAGTTATTGGCAGTAGCAGTCATTTCCTTACCCAAGTTCGCTCCAGCCAAAGGCTTTGGGGCTGTTTTAGGCAGAAGATCTTTTTTTATTTCCAAGTCACTCCTGAGAGAAATTTCTCCATTTCTCACAGGGAAGTTAGGCAGCATCAGCTGCCTGGCCTGGAGGGCTACTGAAGCCCTGCCCTATCTACATCCTCCAAGACACATATACAGA
Organism: Phaethon lepturus; assembly: GCF_000687285.1. Classification (NCBI taxonomy): domain Eukaryota; kingdom Metazoa; phylum Chordata; class Aves; order Phaethontiformes; family Phaethontidae; genus Phaethon; species Phaethon lepturus. The sequence goes on along the minus strand of NW_010560538.1, from coordinate 4,163 downwards.
TACATTCTGATCCTGAAATACTTGGCTCCGTGATCAAGCTGGCTTATTGTCAGAGAAGTAGGTTCTTAGTGTCTCTTCAAATATGTGATTGACTTTGTCAACCCAATCAATTTTCCAGGATTGAAAGCTGCAGTACGAATACCCAACTCCTGGCTTCCAGCCCACTCTTCATCTTTCCAACCTCAGCACTAGACTCATGTTAATTCACAGATTATAAGATAAAAGCCCATAGACTGCAACGAGCCCACTCCTTCTTCATTACACCCACAAATTCCACTGATCTGGATAACCTCTCAAGAAGGAAGGAAATAAACTTGTGAAATCATACCAATAGGCAGTGACATTTCCATACAACCCTCCAGGGCAACAGTGTAATTGTGAAAATGACAAATTTCTTAGAGGAAAACAAATTGGAGCACCTAAAAAAAAACCCTAGCAAACACTTCTTTCCATTTTTTATTTAAAATTATGGTAATATGTTCTACTTTTTGTAGCAGCATGCAACTGTTACTCTTTGCCAAGTTCCATGGAAATTTTGAAATGCTATCTAATATAAGGCAGCCATCAGTATTACAGCCTTAGAGTAAAACAAACCTGTGGCCAAAACGTGCAGATCTGGTTTAGTTTTGCACTGCTATGTGTATTTGCAGAGTTGTTAAACAAGATCCTGGTATGCTGAGGGAAAAAAAAAGTTTTCATGAAGGTGAAAATTCTGTTTCCTGAGCAGTTTTTTTTCTGTAATCTCAGATTTAGTAACTCCAAGAAATTTTTTAGTATATCAATCAGCACACTGTGATGGTCCCTCATGCAAACAGCGAAAGACACTCACTTCTTCTTTAAAATGCTTTTACCAGTAAAACTATTTTGGTATGAAGGGTTTTCTTTTTTTTTTTTGTTTGTGAACTTAATTACTTAGTAACTACACTTATATTAGTTCAGAAACTTAATGTTGGTGCCACTCATTTTACTTCCCAATGGGAGTGATTACAATGGCAATGGGAACACTGTTGCAAAGACTTTCGATCCACATTAGATTTCTTTTAACAGTTCCTTACAGCGTACGATCACAAAGCATGGTGTGATTCACTTGAGAATGAGTCAGAGATATTGAAAGAAAACAAACTTGATGTAATGCACAAATTCTTTTGATGAAAAAAACCCGAAAAAAAATCCTGCTGTCAGCACATTCAAGCAAATGCTGAAAGTGCCCAACTCAGCTGCAAATGTCATCTCCCCACCCACAAAGCAACAGCTGGCAGAGGCATATAAGCACTGCAAATGCAGTCCAGTAGTCAAGTGGAAACCTGATTACAGGAAAATTCACTTAGACTGAAAACTGTTCATTGATACCAGAAACAATGACGTCAGAGTAGCAGTGCGGGACCTTGGGGGAAATCAAGTGTGCATTAACCAAATGACGACTATTTAAAACCACTCCCTGTGGTCTTTGCTTTTGAGGGAGGGCAGGAAATACACGCAGAGCTTAGCTCGCTGTACATTAAGGCCTGGATCCACCCTACTGCTAGAATACTTGATATCACAGCTCCTCATTTTCTGTCCTTTGCTTGTGAAGTAGAAACCATGGCTTTATGTTAAGCACCTAGGCTCCTATGTATTGTTCCCAGGATTGACAGAGGAACTGGGTTTAGTTCTCACCTCAGCAAAAGGCGATTCAAACTGCTGACTTTCAGAAGAGTGTCCTATGAGATGGCAGGAATAAAACATTAAAGATTGACTTGACAACTGAGGAAAGGAAAACATGGGCAAGTCAGACTGGGTACTCAGTCAGGAACGGAGGAAAACCAGTCATTTTCTTGAGTCTTTCATGAGTGCTTTATGGACCGTCTACATATTATGAATGTGTAAGTATGCACAATAAGGGAGAATGCAGCCTTGCCATGCATCCCCGTAGTCTCCCAGAAACAGAGGATCCTAGGTTTCCTAGAGAGGGCACCAGCCACCAGGCTGAAGTTTCTCTCTCACTTTCTCTGCCTCGTGAATCCTTAATCATCCTCTACAACACGGAGCAGCTCAGTAGGAAGAATTTGTCCCTGCACTAAGTGCCATGTGGTTCCACCCTAAAATAATCTGTTTCTAAGTGAAAGTGTCAGTCCTTGCTTCACTTTTCTCTCTGCTAACCCCAAAGACCTCACAACCTACAGGAAAGCTGTGGTGTGCAAGGTGGGATGTGGCATCCTCCCAGCAACAAGGTTTAATCCAAAGTCTCTGACATCTTGGGAGGACATTTTACCTGACAAGGGGACTAGTCAGCAGCAGAGAACAGCTGCTCCTGCCACCAGGATACGGCAGGAAGATGGCCATGTCACATTTCTGGTGTAAACACTACGGCTTGGAGGCTTTACAGGGTAGGGAGCTCCCTTTGACACTTGACAGAGCTTGAGAGAGGAGGGGAAAAGAGAATGGAGGGACAGAAAGGCTTGTTGTGGGTTTCTGCCTCTGAGCAAAAGGAATTCATGAGATGGGGCTGACTCCATGTGGAAGCCAGTTATGTGTCATGTGAGTAAGCATGTCATTCCAACATAGCTACGAAGAATGGATCAGTATTATTCTGATTTTGTAAGAACCGAACAAGACAGCATTGCTCAGCTCAAGATGCAGTGTCATTCTAGCTCATGCTGCACCCTGCAGCAATGAGATAAAGGAGCTTACAGTGACTCCTAGAAGGAGGGGAAAAAAAACACTCAGTGTTGGAACGTTTTCAGTGTTGATTTTGGAAGGTCCTGAGGTTAGAGATCTCCATGGTAGCCAATTTTTTTTTTTTCTTCTGAACCACTATGGGCACTATTGTGTGAAGAGCAGAGCTGAGGTTGCTCCAAGTGGTGGTGAATAGCCCAACACAGCTGCTTGGCAGTGAGCATGTGGGCCAAGTGCACCAGGAGAGAGGCACCTGAGGGCTGAACCTGCAGTGAGAGCCTTCCCACTGCGAGTGGAATGCAGGTGAAGGAGGATGAAGTATCCACTCACAGCAACTCACTGCTGTGAGAGGAAAGCTGGCTCCCGGCGGCCACTGCAGTATTTGTTAGAGAAGAGATTTTTCAATAGCTTCTGAGCATTTATGTTTCCCAAACTGTTGTGGTATTTTGCTTTTCTTCCTCAAAAACTCTGTTAGAGGCTAGTCACCCACGAAAGGGAATGTAAGTTTGTGAATGGGCTTCTGAGCAGCTGGTGTCGAAGGAAACCCCTAGAAGTCAGAGCTGGTTTCTGTTTTATTTTTTTCCTTCACTCAGGCAGAAGGATCACCCCCAGAGAGGCCAACTCAGCCTTGGCTGACATGAGTGAGTGTGGCCAGGCTTGGCCTTGAGCCCACCCCTCAAGCAGAGACGTTGCCAGGTGTCCCCCAAAGGAAACAGTGGGCATTTTGAGAACCATTGGTGTCAAACACCAGGTTTGACATACACTAAGTTTAGATGACTGCCATTTTCTGAGATGGCGAGCTGCATGTTACCTGCTGAAATGTGTTTCCTCTGTGGGGCTCCCTCTCCACATTAAATTATTTATTTTCAGTTTTTCAATTAGCAGGGCTGAAACTTCCCCACTGTAAGCGCAACGCAACAATTTCTGCCACCGGAAATTCTTAATGCTTCTTAATACTGAGTATGTGTTCTTATTTGTGTAAGGGGCTTGTACAGGGTATTTAGAAAGGATTTCTCTCCCTCTTTTTTGAGATCTCATATATTGAAAAACTGTTGAGGTTTCAAGAGCCACTATGTTTTAGAAAGACCTCCTAAAGACATCTTAATTCCCAATTCCCCTTGAGATTGTGGCGCTGCACCCCACGAACCAGAAACCCCCGACGGCGGCCTCACCCCAGCTCTTCTCT
>NW_010560538.1:0-209 GCF_000687285.1 Phaethon lepturus | reverse complement strand
CGGGGGACGGGAGGGGGAGGGGCGCGGGGCGGGCCGGCGAGTTTGAGGGCGCGGCGAGGCGGGCAACGGCCGCCCGGGTCTTTCGGTTTCTGCTTGCGCACGGGTCGGGCAGGCTGCGCGGGAGAGCAGCGATGAGGCTGGCAGGTTGGCTGGGGCGGCTCCTGTTCTTTGTCTCCCTCCTGGGTAAGTCGTGAGGAGGGTCGGCGGGG
>NW_010560537.1:0-3431 GCF_000687285.1 Phaethon lepturus | reverse complement strand
TGCAGGTGCGGGCTCCGCCGCGATGCCGCTGTGGGACTTCCAGGGCAGCACCATGGTCACCAGCCAGTACGTCCGCCTGACGCCCGACGAGCGCAGCCGGGAGGGCTCTATCTGGAACCGCGTGGTGAGAGCCGGGGGCACAGGGGCAGGGGGGACGCCGCTGGGTGCTCGGGCCGGCCCCAGCGCCTCTCCCGGCTCTTGCCCTGACGCTGCTGGGCGGTCTCTTTGCACAGCCCTGCTTTCTCAAGGACTGGGAGCTCCACGTCCATTTCAAGATCCACGGAGCTGGCAAGAAGAACCTGCATGGGGACGGCCTGGCCCTATGGTACACGCAGGAGCGCCTGGTGCCAGGTACGGTGCGCAGCCATGGGCTGCCTGGCCGGCCTGAGGCCTCGTCAGCACTTACATGTGCCCTGGGGCAGTCCAGGGAGCTGCCCCTGTCCTGGAAGGTTTCTTGCTAAGGAGAGTGTTTGAGCTCTCTGTCTGGTTTTACTAGATCGGGATGGCGTGTCTTGTGCATTTTGCCCTGGAAACAGGTGCCTTCAGTCATCTGCCTGGCAATAAACAGCTCTTACAGCTCTTTTCAGTAGAAGTCTCTGAGCACAAATTCTATCTGAGAGCCTTCTGTTCCCTATGTTCTGCCCTGTTCCAGGTCCTGTCTTTGGCAGCAAAGACAACTTTCATGGACTGGCTATCTTCCTTGATACATATCCCAATGATGAAGCAACAGAGGTGAGTACTTTGGGGAGATCATTAAGTGCCGAGGAGGCTGTTTCCTCACAGCTTTGTGCTCCAGGTGCTTCATGCCTGGACCAAGGAAAAATCTCTCCTTATGTGAGAGTGGGCTGCTGCTCTTGTCATGGGAGCTGGTAAAGGGAAGAGTTTGAATGTGTGTTAACAGAGATAAGAAGGTCCTTGCTCCATCTTCTGCTGTTGTTGACTACACAGATGTTCTATGGTCTTTTCTCCTCTGGATGAGAGGCAGCAGAGGACTGGTATAAACTATGCATCACTTGTTAAGTAAAGTTAGAGGAATCTGCCTAAGAGTATGTTCATACCGAGTGTTATTTCCTGAACTTCTCTGTGCTTTGGTTGATTGTTCCATGTTGTTTCTGACCTTATTCTCTTTTCTAACCTGTGTGTCTCTAAAAGACAGACTCCTGAACTGGCTTTTTGCTCCAGAATTCCCCATGGCTGAAATGCAGATCAGCCCTGTGGGGGCTGTTCATCCTTTTCTTCTCTCCTGCTCTGGGTTTGTGGATGTTGTTACGGCACAATCAGAAAATGTAACTGTGATAGTGAGATCTATTGTGCTGAAAACATGACACTTAAGTCATAAAGCACCTGGAAATGACCCATCTTCCTATTGTCTTGATGCTCAGTGGGAGGTGAATTCTTGCTTTCATTTGGCCTCTCTTGGTGTATGTAATCTGCTGACTACAAAGCCCTGAGTGTGGTTATGCTGCTTATGTGGGCTTTCAGCCCGCTCTGGGTCCTGTGCTCTGTTACTTCTCTATACTTCTTACCTGGTCTGGTGCTTACTCTGCAAATCTGCGGTGGTCTCATTACCCTGGCCATGCGGTACGGTGTGGGCTCCTGGGCGGGTTTGATACAGAAGGTCAGAAATGGCTGCTCTGCTTTAGACAGAACAAGCTCTCATTCATTTTAGAAGCAGCTTTACATAGACAAGGAGTCTTGATTTCACTGTTCTGGTCTCTGTACCTGACTGTGCAGCAATGCTGTGGCTCTGTTGCCGTGCCTGGCTGAGATCCTGCTCTCGCTGGGGTTTCTGACTGGGCGGGGGAAGGTGGCTCTTGGCCTGCAGCTCAAAGGCTCCTGCAGACTGAAAGTACCAGTGCTCTCCTCTCTGCAGCGCGTGTTCCCCTATATCTCTGCGATGGTGAACAACGGCTCCCTGACGTACGATCACAGTAAGGATGGGCGCTGGACAGAGCTGGCGGGGTGCACCGCTGACCTTCGGAACCAGAACCATGACACTTTCCTGGCAATTCGGTACTCCCGAGGCCGCCTGACGGTGAGATGCTGGCAGGCACCTGCAGTGTCTCGTGCATGTTAGATGGGGCAGTGCTGAGGGGTGGGTGTTGCTGTGTCAGTAGGTGACCTGCAGCTGCAGGCAGGCAGGATGGCAGTGTGCGTTCTTGGTGTGACGTTCCCCTGGTCTTACAGGTGATGACTGATGTGGAAGACAGGAATGAATGGAAGAACTGCATTGACATTGCAGGGGTGCAGCTGCCAACCGGCTACTTCTTCGGTGCTTCTGCTGGCACTGGAGATTTGTCTGGTGAGAGGGGGCTTTGCTTGCAGGAATACCTGCTGTTTGGAGCCCGGAATATAATGCTATGGATGCATTGGATGGCTTTGATGGCTTCTTTTCCCTGAATTGTTGAAATCTTGAAACCCTATTGGGTAAGGACCCGTGGCCTGAGAAAGGGAGGCACCTAAGAGCTAAGGAACATCTCAAGTTGCAGTTTGATACGTGGGGTGTGAGGGTGGCTTGAGAGGGAAGGAGACCTGGGCCTGGCAAAGCACAGTCCTAGGGGTGCGCTGAGTGTGTGGATGTCTCAGCTTCTGACAGTCTTTGGTGCTGATGGTTGTTTCCTAGACAATCATGACATTATCTCAATGAAGCTATTCCAGCTCATGGTGGAGCACCCTCTAGAAGATGAGACTGTTGACTGGACCAAGATTGAGCCTAGTGTCAGCCTCCTTAAATCACCCAAAGGTGAGTCTCTGGGCTTTGGAAGCCTTTGATGGACGATTGTGATGTTGGGGCTGGCTCGACGCTTAAAGGCTTGTTGAAAGGCATCAGAACCATGACTCCCTGTGAACCCCTGCAGGAGCCAAAGCCAGGTCCCTCTCTGTAGCTGTTCTTGTCCTTGCAGACAACGTGGATGACCCGACGGGGAATTTCCGAAGTGGGCCTCTGACGGGCTGGAAGGTGTTCCTGCTCCTGCTCTGCGCGCTACTGGGCATCATCGTCTGTGCGGTGGTGGGAGCTGTGGTCTTCCAGAAACGTCAGGAGCGGAACAAGCGTTTCTACTAGCTGAAGACCTGGGCCGTGGCCTGTGCCTAAACCCATCTTTTCTATGGGGAGTTGTAAAAACTGTGGTTTCTAAAAGCTGTTTCTGAGAAATATCAGAAGTATTTTCTTACCTGTCTGTTTGGCTGTACCCCCTGCCTGGCCCTCGGTGCCTGGTGGCTTGGACCGAGGGGGCTGTACCTGCTGGCCTCCCCAGGGCTGTGGGGCTGGAGCCTGTGATCGCTCCCCTGTTTTTTCTGGCGCTCCCGGCTGCACTGCCTCTGTGCAGGCGTGAATGTAAAGGGGTCGGGAGGGGGCTGCGAGTGGGGCATTAAAGGACTGACACCACCTGCGGCTCTGGCTCTGTCTGAGCTGGGGGAAGGGGGGTTCT
>NW_010560536.1:611-2442 GCF_000687285.1 Phaethon lepturus | reverse complement strand
CGGTGCCGTGTGGGGTTCAACCCCGACACGGCCGGGCACAGACCCACCCGACGGCTCTGCACAACGAGGGTGAGCGGGAGCCCTGGTGCGGCCACAGGCGCAGAGATGCTGTCCTTCCACCGGCGGCCAAGAAGCTCGCACCTCGCCTTCGAGGAGCAGCCGCCACGTGGGAGGCTGGCGGGGCTGCCCGGACACCCCCCGCACGACACCAAGCGGGCTGGCCCACGGGACACCAGCCACGCCGAGGAGCTGCGGCAGCACCAGGGTGCCTGCAACCGGCAGACCCCAACGGGCATCGCTCCACACCAGCGCTGCTAGAGGCTCAGCAAGCCCAGGAACACGGGGTAAGAAGGAAAACCATGCAAGTTTGGTCAGAGCAAGCTCAGGGCTCGTGTTGGGCACGATACCTCCCTCCTCCGCACACACGCACACCATGCTGGCTCCTCTTCTCCACACAGGCATGCACAGGCTAGCAGACTGGGTCACGGTTAAACGTGGATGAACTACCACTGCAGCAGTAGCTGCAGACACAAGTGTCCTGCAGATAAGGTACCCGGCACCTTTACAAGCATGCTAGCAGTCCTCCAGCTCTTCCTTAGGCAGAACACGACCGGTAGATCCCTTGAAAACATGATTTTTAAAAGGGGACACGCTTTCCAACAACCTCTCTTCCCCCCAGCCCTGGCATTCCTTGTACCATGTGAACTACAAAATCTTTGGGCAGCATCACCTTTCCCCGTGTCCAAGAAACACGATGCACCTCATCTTATTTCAAGTTTTCCAGAAAACAGAACAACATTTAACAACAATCTCCTTCTTGGAGAAGATGCTCCAAAGCATTGATGTTGACATACATACAAGATGGCATATGCTAAATGCTGTTTTCTTCAAAGAAATCCAAAAATAACTAAGATCTTACAAGGAGGGCATCTACTTCTGGCAGTGAAGGCTGCAGGAAGGCTGCTGATGCCCGGCAGAGCGAGGCGCTGCGAGAAGAGGGCAGTGATATCTGAGGTGCACATGGCATTTTCTGCTATGTGGGAGCTGTGAGTTTTCCGGGTGTCCGGGCAGCAGAAGACCAGGCTGGCACAGCTCTCCCTCCCAAGAGGGCATACGGGTCCTCCCAGCAGGACCATGGCTCCCACGAGCCACCGCAGCTCACACCAGCTGGGAACCACCTCAGGGATGGGGAACGGCTCTGCAAGCTAAAGAGAGCCAGCAAAAAAAGCCAAAACTCTATGTACAAATGGATTGTGTTCTCCTGGAAAACACTCTGAAACCTGCGAGAGCTTCACCGATGCCCAACTGCATGCACGATTAAACGCCTGCCTCTCCCTGCCTCATCCTTACTCACTTTTCTGGGGCACAGCACCACCGTTTCGCAGCAGCTGCCCAGGCACAGGGGACCCTCTATGCCCGGGACCCTCGGCCACCAGCTAGAGGAGATCAGTCCTGTCCCTGGAGGAGTCCTCCAGACCCCCTGGTGCCGCAGAGCCAGGTCACACTCCAGCCATCGGAGGGTCCCTCCAGAGCTCAGCCTGCGGCCATCGCTCCAGAGCTCTCCGGTGACGCACAGCCACCTCCGCCTCTGCCAAAACCCGTATTTTCACCAAGCAAGAGACATCACGGAGTCGGTAGCAAACACCAAGACCTCACTTGGGCAGGACCTTCACAGCACCGTGGCTGAAGTCAAACAGCATCACCAGACAAGGACAACCACACGGTCCCCTGTGACCTTGAACCGAGAGCACCGATGCCCCGTTTCTTGGAGAGAGGAGCAGGTTTTCCCGGCGATACCCCGGGCAGGGCTGGGCTGCCCGCAGACCCTGGC
>NW_010560536.1:356-587 GCF_000687285.1 Phaethon lepturus | reverse complement strand
CAAACTCACTTCGTCTCTCGAGAACAAGCGACAATTAAAACAGAGGAATTACATATTCAACCCAACAGCCCGCCTCATCCCAGTACACCATCCCAGTACACCAGCGGCACCCACAGCCCCTTCCCAAAGCAGCGCCCGGAGCCACAGGACCCTTCCTCCTTTTGGAGTCCTGTTATTCTTGGGAGCAAAGATACCCACGAAAGGAAGTGAATTACAACTTGAATAAAAGGC
>NW_010560536.1:0-285 GCF_000687285.1 Phaethon lepturus | reverse complement strand
AGAGGGTAAACAGGAGCACGCGAATCCCCATACTTTTAGATCCTACTTCTTTTATGTGCTCTTCTATTATTAGTCTCCTTTAAAAAGAGTCTTCGATCTTCCCCCCCACACACACCGCTAATCCACGTAAAATTATTTTCATTGCCCTTCTGCAGACCTCTTCTATTTCTGCTGCATCCTCCGCAGCCGAGGTGGTCAGCACAGAACCCGGCAATTCCAGGTAACTCTGAAGACAGCCTCGTATCTCCTTCACTCCTTTGGCCTCCGCTGCTCTAAGAGAGATTT
>NW_010560535.1:10088-14114 GCF_000687285.1 Phaethon lepturus | reverse complement strand
TGTTTCTGTGATTCTGTGATTCTGTATATATGGGAAGTGCCAAATATTGACTTATATTGCTCCTGTTTTGGTTTCATGCAACACAACAGAATGTGAGTTTCCTCTACTATGCTACAGATGTGAAATATAGAAATATATAGCAAAAAGATGTTTGCCAATCAGAAAATTTTATTTTTTGAACTATTATTATTTTAGTTTATTTAAGTCAATTCAATTTGATCATGAGTGAATAATATTTGGAACCAGAAAGTGACAAGAGCAAAAAATGTGAACCTGGTACTGTAATGTTGAAATATGGTTTTGGGTGTAAACTAATGCTAGTGCATCATTCATAGAATTGCAGAACAGCCCAGATTGGAAGTGACCTCAAAATGTGTTCTGGTCCAACCTTTTGTGGGAAAGGGAATTCATCCATTACAACCAGTTACATGATAAATCCTTTTCTAAGTTTCCATGAATGCAAATTTAGTGAGTCCCATGGAGTATAATATAAATATTAATGCTGGCAATATTAAATACATAAACAAAGCATGCAAAAGCAGAGATTTCAACCACCGCATCTTATGCTTATGTCTTTTCAGCTTTCATTAGCTAAACAATGATATCCTTAGCCCATGCCTTTACTTTCATTGAAAATTTTCTAATTTTGTTGAAAAATTGTGAATTATGCAAAAAATATAAATTTGGGGATAGTCTGGGTTTTGTGGGTTTTTTTAATAGTAGCCTAAAGGCAAAAAAAAGTCTGGTAGAAAAAAATATGAAGATAAGAATAACAACATCAAGACTCTCGTCTGGCATTGGGAAAGGACTTTGGTCATTGCACTGGTCATGGACAAATGCAAAGCAGCGAGAAGAATCATGTTCTGCATTGTTCTGGACAAGATCTACAGCTGTTGTAGAAAAATCACAGCAATAAACAAAAAGGCCTGAGTCATTGTTGGTTTGTAAAATTGGGAAGACTGTATTTCCAGCACTACATAAGGGAAAACACCAGCAAAACATAAGGGAAAAAAAAAATTCCAAACTTTTTAGCTTTAGCAAGCACCCATTAAAATATAGCCCCATATCCAAAGCAAAAGTATGACAGTATCTTATTCAGAAAAAAAAGAAAGATGCTGATGGCAAGATACAACTTTCACAGGGTTTTCCTCCATTTTAAGGAACTTGTAAGGATGTTTAAGTGTATATGAACCTTTTGATTATTTTGCTCTTAAGCATTAACTGGATAACCAGGTAATGCTACAAATATTAGAAGTTGAAAATAAAATATATGGTACCAAACATAAAACACTAAAAACTAGGTGAAGCTAGCTTAGGCTGGGTTGTTCCAATACACATTTTTGTTGTAGGTGGCTGTCCACCATAATCATTTTATGTTCTTATTTCACCTAGGTTTTCTTTCCCTCCTAGATCACACAGTGCAAATTAAGGAGGCATCAATCCCCTAAGACTCCCTCCCACAAAATCCCCATGAGATGGTCACTGATGTGCCGGCGTAGGAGTACAAAGGATCTATAGTTTGTTCCCTTCTTTTCATTCACCCGGGTGTCCGAGTTTCTGGGACTAACCTTTTTCCTCTCCTGCAGTCATCTTTAAAAACACTGTTTCTGCTAATGGCATATCGAGTCTTGACACGAGGATGCCAGATTGATCTATAAAATGGTTCCCAGCCTCCTAAGCTGGACTACCTGTGGCCCTTTCTTTAGAAAGGTGTGTATGAACACTTGTATAAACACGAGTCTCAGAAAGAATCAGCATTTATAGTGCTTGGATATGAAAATACCTGCTACTACAAGGCATGCTAAAGGTGTTACCTGGGGTCCGGAATGGCATCTTGCACTAGCCAAGCCGATAAGGATAAAAACATAAGACTGTGAATTCCATTTATAAGCATGGTATGAAGATATTCATCATGGGCTTAATGCATTTCTTTTGCACTAATGTCTATGCTTTATATCGAAAGATATGCTGCGTATTTATATGCCCAAACCACATCACACATGCTGAGACACCAGAATGCACCTACTTGGATGTGCAGGTCCAGATTCACCCCACTGATCGCGCTCTTGCAGGCTGCTCTCTACTTTCACTCTCCATCATCTGGGTTAGGATACACACGCAGGAAGGAGCTCATCCACCTCCTGAAACATGTCAAAAGTCCTGAGGCGTGGAGTCCTGTCACCAGCATGCCAGACTCCAAAGCCCTCTCCCTCGAGACTCTATGCTTAAATCAATGAGAAAAATAGCAGCGGGTTAACTATTGTCCACTCGCTGACTTCGTAGGGGAGCTCAGGGAACCAGATGTTTGTCTAAGGCACATCATTTAAGAAAGCATTAAGAAAGCTTTACAGTGGCCTTCAATTTGACATGTTGCAAGGAGAGATGAGGGCATTTCTGGGCCTCTAATTTACCAAGGATGACGAACTCTGGATGGTGACCTTTAATCAGACCCAGCACCACCTGGACTGGCACCACTTGGACCTTTCTCCTTCACCATCCACATTGCCCTGAAGCTGCCACTGACCTCCTTCAGACCTGTTATATCATCTACCTCACTTGACACACTGCTGTCACAGATTTTACCACCCCAGAAAGAAGATAAATTACATTTTATTATTTTTCTTGGAGCATTGAAATTGAAATTTGCCTCTGTTGTTGAGTAGCCTAGAGCCGTCTCTTCTTACCTGGGTATCAGATGGGTAGACAAGAACAATACCTTTGTCCCCAAGCTTTGATTCACTGCTCAGAGCTGGCAGAAAATCTCGTGGCCTTTTGTATGCATTCTTGCATGCCCGTCTGCAATAGGTTTGCTACATGGAGATGGGCAAATGCTGTTTGCAACTCGGTCAGCTTTCACCAAATTACTTTGCCCAGAAAAAAAGCTGGTCTGGGGGCATTCCAGAAATGGTGGGAGGCTGCTGAAAACCGTAGTGCAAATCCCCACCAGGAGACAGCACAACCCAGGCATGACTGTCTTAGCTTTAGCCCTAGAGTCAAAATAGGAATTAATCAAGTTCAGCATTGAAAGGTTCATGTCAGGGTAGGTGTGCAACTGTATGGCTGCTTGGGACGAGCTGTGGTAAGACGTAAGATGCAAGTGCAGTGAGGAACTGGCAGAAGCTGCCCTGATCATGCTGTTGACTACTGCAGGTTCTGGAGAGCCAGAGGAGCTGGGAGTTGCCGCAGGCTAGAGCCCTGACAGCCCAGAGAAGGAGTGAGGTCAGGTAGTATTTCCTTTAGATGAACACTTTTTCTTTATGGCTACCACACATTGCCACTGGCACATGTTGTCATTGAAGACAGATGTTTGCTAGGATAAAAGTTAAGCTGCCATGAAAGTCAAGAGACAAGGTAAGAAAAAATTCTTTTCACTCTGGATCTGAAAGGGTACCCATGTAAAATAAATTATTTATATAAGACACAAAGAACATATCAAGCAAATTTGCCATAATAATATGCTGGGAAACCCTGAAAAACCTAAGAAAGCAAATCTAGACCAGATAGTATTTATATAACAGATCACTGATGACTTATAAAATCAATGTTTGTGAATTATGTGAGACAGACGAAACAGCAAAAATCCAGCTGCACTACTACGCAAAAAGTACACAATCTTGTTTTGGTAGAGAAACAAAAGCTACAGTGATTCCTTTTCCTGCCTTAGGAATAAAAAAACACCAACCTGCAACTGGCATCAGGAAGAAATCAAGAACCTACTAGTAATGAATAAGATGTATTGCCACATTCCTGGTAGTACACTAGATAGACCCCTCCTAAACTCTTGCATAGTTAAATACCTTCCCCTTTTGTCTTCAGACATCAGAGTTTTTATGTACAGGAAATGGATCCTATAGGGCACATGTTGAATTCACAGCAGACTATATAAACATTTCCTGACACTATTATCATTCTATGCTATCTCACTAGTGTCCCTCCTTGTCATAAAGGCTTCATGAAGAAAAAGAAACATTTGTCACAGTTAGAGAAACAAATACAGGTAAAATGACAGTCTAAAAACAAAACTTA
>NW_010560535.1:6982-10057 GCF_000687285.1 Phaethon lepturus | reverse complement strand
GGAAAGAGACGTGTTCGTGCCCCCAAACAAAAGCCTCCTTGTTGCTAAGTTGTATCTGCAAAACCATGTAGATTGGCCACAGTATTATCCAGTAGACCTCAGTCAAGAAATAGAATTTGTACTGAAGTAAATACCTCCAATACCTTTACTTTTAACACCTGCTAGTACTTACATCTTCCTTGATAATGTCTTGTGGGTCACTGCTTGACCATCAAAGGTGGTTATAGGTCATGATCTAGTTACCTGAGTTACATGCCATCATGCCTGTGAGCTTGCTGGTGGGATGCGTGGGAGCAGGGCGTGCCATCGACATCCAGGCTTCACAGAGTGGTCAGGTTATCTGCCAGTCCTACTCACCCATCAGCTGGGCTTTTGTTGCCTGCGAACCAAAAAAGGCTCTGCTCTGGTCCCTCAACAGCACTTAAACACTTTGAAATAAGTTGTGACTCTGTTGATATAAAGTCTCTATTAAATAAATAAAGAAAATTACTGAGATTCCTGTGTTTTTCATGATAACAAACTTCCACATGCAGTGTACTGAACCAGATGTATGCAACAAAACTTTGCTCTGCTTGGGTAGTTTCATACGCATAAGGAGGAAATCAGTGCTAAACATATTCCAAAGCAGCCACAGAAATACCAATGCTTCTGAACTCTTCCTCTAGACCGTGGCTCTTCCATCATTACTGCAAAGTGACTGCTCCAATACCTTTACTCCGGTATGAATGATGAATGATGAGAATACCATGAATGATGAAACTCAAGATTTAACAGTGAAAAAACACTCTTCAGAAGCCAGAGAAGAAAAATGGCAGCACGATTATTTATAAAATGAGTTTAACTTTGGCTTCTGCAAAACAAGTTGCCCATCATCACAAATAAGCAATTGTTAAAAATTAATTCTGGCGCTAAGCATTCTCTCAAGTTTGTTTTTTTTTTGTAAATAGGGACCTAAAATTAAGCATGATTTCTGGGTGGCCTGAATGGTCTGCTAGCTGGAAGTCCAGAGAATCAGCAAGTTCAGCTGAAGTTAATGGGACTGCAGAGGGCTTATTTACGTATTAATTTAGACATTAATTTCTGAAAATGTTGATTCTTTTTCTCTCTGTTTAAAAACTTGTTCCATATGAAGTCAAAGGATTCTGAAAGTAAACATTGATTTACTTCTTTGAATGCATTGATCAGTATATCCGTGGTGTCTTTTACCACTAGGCTACACTTGCACACAGGCAATTTGTTCCACTCCAAAAAAAGAGCAGGGAACCCTTCTAGCTTGCCAAGAGATCATACTGATAGCTTAACAGACTGAGAAAGCAATTTGTCCGTTTACTACGCAGAAATAAATCTTTTCTCCTAACAGCTTTGTTTGAGGGAGAGGACTGACTGCTTCTACACCTGAACCTGTCACTAACATACATACGGTCGTGCTGGGAAAGGAGTGAAGGAGAATGTTTACGTTTACAGGGGTTGAATAGTGTTGCTCTCTCTCACGTGAGTTTATACAGCCACAGAGTTCATGTCGTAGTCAGAACTTCCCTCGTGTTCAGCACTTCAGTGCTCCTGGCCGTGAGAGTTGCTGAAGTGTACGTGTACAAATTCCAGCTTTGCTTTCCCTGCGCATTGTACGGCTCTTGGGTTGAAGGATCACGGCCGAACAATGTCCCTGCCGGTCTCCCAGGGCTCTGCAGAGGAGGTCTCTCCTTACAACTTATCAAACTGCAGGAACCGCGTTCTTTTCTCCGAAATTTTCTAAAAACAGGAGGAATTATAGATTTCTGCATTGCTCCTACATTGTACTGCAGCAATTAAAAAAATGGGCACCAGAGGCTCAAATTTTGGAAGTTTGATGTCCTTCATAAAAGAAGCTATTGATGTGGGAATTGTTGCTCTATTTTTACATAAAATTATTAGGTTACGTAAGGAACAGTCCTTTCATTGTTAAAAAGAGGAAAATATAGATAGTTGTTATTACTCAGTGCATAATACAACACTTAGTTAAGAATATCGGAAAGGCTGCACTAGGTCAGGGTAAAAGCCGCCTTGCCCAGCATTATGTCCCTGACAGAGGCCAACAGCAAATGCTTCAGGAAAGGGGGTAAGTGAAGGACAAGCAGGTGGTGAGAGCTTTGCCATCCCAGTTCCAGCAATTGCCATTTTAAGGATTTCCTGAATAGAGGTTGCAACTGGACAATTATGTTTAATAGTCCTTGATGAACCTTGCTAGTAACTAGTAATTGAAAAGGCAGCCTCTTTTGTCATTTCATGACTGATTAGTTGCTTTGAAAGCTGTTAGTGAGGACCTTGTGTAAGACTTTTTAGAAATCCAGGTACACTGCAGAAGCCAAATCACCCTTATTCATAAGCTCACTAACTTTTTGAAAGAACGCTGTCAGGGTTGTGAAGCGCATGTTCCCGGGAGGCTAAGCTGTGCAGGTGTCCCTGGAGCCTTTGGGAAAATTGGCATCACATTTGTTGTTCTCTGTCTTCCGGGACAACTGCCAGAGCCAGTTAAATAACAGCTAATGCCTCAGCAACTTTTATACTTTAATTTGTTTAAAATAGCCGGTGAACAGCATCTGATCCCACCAATGTTATTAATTTCTTTGCAATTAGCCATAGTGCCTGAAATATCAATCCTAACAGCAAAATATAGATTCCTAGTATCGTAGAATCTTTGGGTTGGAAGGTACCTTTCAAGGCCATCTAGTCCAACCCCCCTGCAGTGAGCAGGGACATCTTCAACTAGATCAGGGTGCTCAGAGCCCCGTCCAACCTGACCTGGGATGTTTTCAGGGATGGGGCATCTACCACCCCTCTGTGCAACCTGGGCCAGAGTTTCACCACCCTCACTGTGGAAAATTTCTTCCTTACATCTAATCTAAATCTGACCTCTTTTAGTTTAAAACCATTGCCCCTTGTCCTATCACTACAAGCCCTGCTAAAAAGTCTGTCCCTATCTATCTTAAAAGCCCCTTTGAAGTACTGAAAGGCCGCAATAAGGTCTCCCCAGAGCCTTCAGGGAGCCTCCAGGCTGAACAACCCCAACTCTCTCAGCCTGTCCTCACAGCAGAGGTG
>NW_010560535.1:0-6950 GCF_000687285.1 Phaethon lepturus | reverse complement strand
GGACCCGCTCCAACAGGTCCATGTCTTTCCTGTGCTGAGGGCTCCAGAGCTGGACGCAGGACTCAGGTGGGGTCTCACCAGAGCAGAGCAGAGGGGCAGAATCCCCATCCCAGGCCACGCTGCTTTGGATGCAGCCCAGGACATGGTTGGCCTTGTGGGCTGCGAGCGCACATTGCCGGCTCATGTCCAGGTTTTCATCCAAAATGATCCCTAGCTGTTGGTTTCTTGTTGCTGCAACAGGTAAGTGTTTTTATGGAGCAAATACTAAAATTCTATGGCTTTACCTCTTCATGACTGCATTTTAAGAAGATTAGAACCTCTATATTGCTACTCCTGACTGGCAAAATTTGTGCTTAGACGAAACTCATAATTGAGGGAAATACATCCTCATTGCCTCTGAAAATGAAAGGTCATTTATAATAGAGACCAGTAACAGCTGACATATATCATCATAAGTCCAATAACATCCCTGCAGATATAAAAAAAATATCGAAAATAAAAATTAAATTATCTTCTCTAAATATATATCAACTTTCTGTAACAGTTTTTCTTTTTGTATTTACGTATGTTTGTATTTTAAGGGTTATTTAAAAAAACTTATTTGAATAATCAACTGTCTCTAGACTCTGCTATCCAGAAGAGATTGAGCAGATACTGTCTAGACCATCATCTTCTTTTAATCTAGGCCTTAACTATGAGGTACAAAACTCTGAGGTCATTTAGAATTAAACTGTCTCATTTAAAACTTGCCTATTAATCCTGAGATAAAAATATCTACATTTCTTGGTCTATTTTTAGATGAGACAGTACTTATATGTATTTGTCAAAAGAGAGGCAATTAACAAAAATGTTACAGCTCATATTAGTATATGTGCTGTCTATTATATATGTAAAAATCACCATCTTTTTATTTGCTGTTGGGGCACATACACCTCCACCAAACTCAGTGGCAGAGAGGTGACACTGTGCCAGTTAAGATTCCGACCCAGAGGTAGATTTCACATAGAAGTGAAAAGACATTTATAAAAAAAATCAGGAAAAAGATTTGGCTCCAAATTAGCCATTACTAATGAAAAGAAACAGGTAAAGACCAAATGTCTGTATCTACAGTGTTGAAATGAAGAGTGAAACGCCAACGAAGTCATTGGAAGTGCCGATACAGCATAAAGCTCCATGGCAGTTCAAGTAACACATTAATGCACACAAGTACATACGTGCACGTGTTTGTGTACACATATATGTACATCAGTGTGCAACACGCAGGTACATAATCACACACATACGTATTTCTCTATATACACACATCTGCATGAAAAATGAGAAACAACAAATGTTCCCCGTGTGTCTGTACCTGAGGGTAACTTATACATATATAAGTGGTATATGATGGTGATACCATGGCTTTCAGTTCTGAACTAGTTTTTGTTAAATCTGCTCAGAGTAAAAGCCAAAGAAACCAGGCCTGTCTGCAAAAGGGAAGAAAAAAAAAAATCCGGTGAAGAGAGGCAGGTTGCCGTTTAACGCTGAACATGCAGGAAAGATGCGCAGGAGCAGCTTTCACAGCTTTATTTTCTCCCTCCGTCCCTGCTAGGCTGTCGGTCAGTGTTTATCCACGGGCAGGGGACCCGGGCAGTCGAGCAGCCCGAGCCCGCCCGCCCGCACCCAGGGAAGCCCGAGCACCAGCCTCCCTCCAGACCCGTGCTGAGGGCTGCCTTGGCAAAGCCACCGCGGCCGGGTCGCTGCTCGTGCCAGCTTGTGTCCTCAGGCCCCCCCAGACACCCGGGGAGCCCTCTGATACACAAGACAGGACGATTTTGAAGAACACAGATGAAGCTAGGTCTTCTAAAATCTCACCGGCCAGGAAAAATAAGGGTGTGTGTGAGGGAATCAGATAATTGATGAATTCCACAGGTTTCTTTAGCCTTACCCCCAGGATGAATAATACAAACACAAAGCTTCTCACGGCTGGACCGCTAGGCAAGGTGGGAATAGACTGAAAGTTGTCCATGTTGGGTTTTAAAGGCATCCATCACACACTAGTACAATGCTAGTACACACACACACTAGTACACACTAGTACAATGCAGCAGTCTCCAAAATGCCAATTATTTAGAAACACTGAACCATACTATGCTGCACAAATAGAAGTGGGTTGATTTTATTACAAATATTTCTGTCTCTTCCTGTTAAGAACGTAGAGCATTATGTAGTCATGTGGAACTGTCCTGTTAATTTACCCCTGGGGAGCTTTTTTTTCCCCCAAGCAAACAATAACAGTAACAGAGGTAGAAATCAGTTTTCCTCTCTCACTTGCAATGACAACGATGGAGCTTAATAGGAACGTTAATAACAATCCTGAGCAAATCTGCATGTAATCTTCTGTTGCCATGAATGGGCTGACAGCAATTTGTACAATCTGATGATTTTTTTGTTCTTTGCTTCATGACAGTCGCTGTATAAAAGAGTTTCAGATTATTCAATCTTTTCAAAAGAAGGATAAAATCCATACATATTTACAAAAAAAATATGTTTGTTGTTCATCAATTTCCACTCAATAATGTATTTCTCTAGATAACAAAACATAATTTCATAAACATACATAATAATGCTTTACCATTTAAATCCATTGCATCATTTGATTTTGATCTACATAAATGAGTATCGTTAGAACAAAAAAACTTGTAAGTAAGAGAGAAAGAGAAATATTTATTCTATGGTCTTAGCTACTTACTTGAATCTGTATTATATTTACACCTAGGTCAGCCCTTAAAAATATGGTCTCTGAATTACATTTAATTGCAGGTATCTCTATTAGGAGTCTTTGCACAGAAAATTTTTTCTTCAGAAACAAGAATGTTATTCTTTTGTGCTCCACTTCTTTCTCACAATAGAGACATAACCCTGGATATAATCATCTTTATCACAGACATTATTTCAATATTACTTTTCATTTAGAGGATCAAGGGGGAAAGAAGAGATTTTTGTAAATTTCACTTAAATATGGCATAAAGTGAGTGAAATGCAGTGTCATACTGTGTATGATTTATTCCAGAAAATACACCCCTGTAGACTATTTTTCTGTTAACATTGTTGAGATAAAAACCATATCTTCAAATTGCCGATTTCCATTTAAACGCTACCAGGGAGACATTTCCATTCTTGAAGTTGCACTGCCCTCTGGGGGAGATGATCTTCACATTTACCTCCATATCCATCTCAAGAGAACAAAAGCCTTCCTCAATTTGCTCCTTCAGTTTTCAAGGCTAAACATTTTGCTTCCTCCAAATTTTATGCCGATGCTTGGTATGGTTTTGGCACCTTAGCACAAAGATGAGAGAGGGCCCATTACAGCCACCTTTTATTTGCTCTTTCATTCCCTTACACATGTTCTTTTTTGTGTGTGTGTGCTTGGAAATCTTGTCTGGGAAGGGCTGGAGGTACTTTTATATTTTTCTGAGATGTGTGGATGTTAGGTAGTCTATCCATGGTGAAAGGTCTGATGCTGCTGTACTGTAGTGCTGGGTGCTTCACGAAGCAATGCCTTAGGTTCTGGAGAAACATGCTGACAGCTTCCGCACAACAGAGGGTGGACAGAAAACACGTCAGCCTCAACCCTTTTCACGCAATGTTTTAACTTCTGCTTATGCAGTACATGTTCCTAGCATATACATGGGCACTGCCTAACTATACGGAGAACTGCTGGACTTAGGGTGCACATGCAGCATGCGTGGTCACTGTACATATACCTGGTGTTTCCTGCAAGCCTTAGGGTTTATTCTGTGCACGCCAGGCAGTATATTCTGCGCATTGTGTTCCCCACCTCCGACTTGCTGGTTCCTTCAAACAACAAATGCAATGAATGGTAACTCAATTACTGAGGGCAGGAATTCATGGCAAGAAGTGCAGCCTCCCTCAGCGTGAGGTAGGCAGGCAACGTGCCCGCCTCCCGACCACAGCGATTTTCATGATTCTCCCTCTCATGCTGTTTACCAGTGTGTTGAGCCACTAGCAGAAAACTATGGATTTGGAAAAGCCTTGCCTAAAGCATAAGCCTGCTTAGTGTATCTTGTTCCATCTAGCTCGCCCTTTCTCTCAGTGGTCTGAGGACATGAACTCAAGAGACAAAGTGGTTACCAGGGCATTTCTGCTGCAGGTTGAAGTGTGTGTAGCTGTGTTTGGGATCCACCACAATGCAGCTCTGGGCTCTCTGCAGACCTCACTGAAGGAGCTGATGGAAGTTGCTTCTGCAGACTGTGGTGGTCTCTAGTCTGGAAAAAGCCTCATTTTCCAACATGCATCTGACAAAAAGGCAGTTTTTAGCAAGAAGCTCCCTAACACAGAGGAGAAAAAAAATCAAAAAAGTTACTTCAGCTATTTAGGTCCTGTTATTTTCTAAAACAAATTCATAAAGATACTCAAATAATGGACAAGTATATCCATACAAACTCAAGAGGCTCACAGGGAAGCAGGAGATCACACTGGGGAGGGCATCTGAGACAAGTATCTGGGTATGAAGGATTCCACCCCACTTCAAATTGAAGCACCGCAATGAAAATAAAGGATGGACTCAAACTTCACAATGCTGCAAGAGGCTTTTCCAGAGGCAAGTGGACTGACAGCAAATAGTTAAAAGAAACTCTAGTACAAAGGAAAGCATTTACCATCATGGCTGAAGGCAAGCAAAGTCCTAAGCATTTCCATTGCAGCATATGAACAGCCAAAATAGACCTTCAAATTCCCGAAGATCAGTTTTGAGAAACTGCTAGTTTCTACACAACCGAGATTTCACAATATGATTTAAAGCTGTCAGGCAAGCTGTATGCCTTAACAGTGAAATAAAACTCCAGAAGAGAAATTCCTGTAGCAGATAGTTTCTGTCTTACAATTTCTTTGAAAATACGTGTTCTGAAGGAAGGGGAGGACTTGGTTCAGTGAAGTGTACATAATGCTTCAGTATCTTTCCACAGTAGATACTCCAAATAAGACAGCAGAAAGAATGAAAGAATCAGAGAACAATGATGTGATTTAAACCCTTGAAAGAAAAGAGATCAGGCTGGTCTGGACAGAAATAGTCTGCCTTGCCTATCAGAGGTTTTTGTGAGCACACTGTGAAGATTGTGGGAATACTGAAGCAGAAAAAAACCCCAGTAACTAATGAAAACTCATCTTTGGAAAAGATTAAGGGCTTCACAAAGGAGAGGGAACGGACTCCTGTTTTGAGAAACTGTGAACTCATCGCATGGAGCAAGCCACTGTGTTAGCTGTAAGCTGATGCTGCGCCTGCAGACCTGTCCTGGTGGTGCTATGTAGAAAATGAACACTGGCTCAAATTAGTGCACGAAAGTGATCATTAAGAGTTACTGTTGTGGAACTACTGGCCGAACTAAAGGGGCTCCAACAACCCACCCCCTGCCCTCCCGAGGAGACAGGGGACACGGGTACCAAATCCTTGTTCACCGCCAGCCCCAGCCTTGCGCCCCAGTGACAGGGAGCAGGAGAGAGCAGCACTCGCTGCCTTCCTCTCCCTGTGGCTTTGCTCCTCCTTGCCACAGCTGCAAATCCACTTCCCTTACCCTGCCTAACATGGGGAGGGTCCCATTACACGACGGAGTCTTGCGGGGGAAGATGGCTCAGTCTCAGATGCAGCCCCCCACGCTCAGATCAGAGCTCGTCCGCAGCTCCACTGCTGTCTCAGTGCAGGACCAAGAGGTGCTTAGCGGCAACAGACCTGGTGGCCACTGGTCAGCAGACTATTTAGCCAAGGAGCAGATGCACCCTAACCAACAGTCAGTCCTACCTCCCACTCTCAAGTACTTCCACTTCAGCAACGTTTTTACTTTTATAGAGACTTTCCAAAGCTTTCTTAACCTTTTGGTAAGGACAAGCATGCTGCATTTTATTTCAGTTCAGCATTCAATGTCCACTAATTCTGTGTACTTACCTTTCAAACTAAGAGCTATAACCATTTTGTTAATTATTCCCATTCCCTTTTTTATCACTGGACAACAATCACAGCCTTAAGCCTTCAGCCTGCAAAAGTTTGGTTTTAGCTTTTTCTTTTCATGTTTGATTTTGAAAATAGGATTGCCTTTAAAATAAGTTATGATAGATTTAGCAAGATTCATACATAACTCCAACCTGAGCAGTAGCTTAGTGTGTAGTACCATAATCACTGCGTATGTCAGTAGGAAGATAAACTTGCAAGAGTAAGAAATGTTTCTTAATTTGTAAAATGAAGTTAGATATTGTTTTCTCCATATGAAATGTTCTGCCTCATACTTCTAAGTATTTTATTTAAAAATTCCACTTAATTATTTATCCTTCTTAAGTGCCTACTTTTGGCTATTAAAACACGTTTGACAAATGAAGTGGCTGTGTTTTTCAGCTGAGACAGCAACCTCGGTATTACTATGTCTATATTATGAAAACTTACAGTTTCTGTTCCTTGATCGCCCAATTATTTTATAAAGATGTTTGAAGAATACTTTTTCCTTTTGGACTATTTTATTTTTTGGACTCTGTTCGTCTTCTACATAGCACCACCATGACAGCCAGAAGGCCCTGCAGGGCTCACCACTCTTAGTGGCAAGAGAGTGAGTCTTACTTGTAAGCAATGTGGTCTCTAACGAGATTTGATGTGGTAAAAATTTTACGTGTTTTTTGCGGGGTGAAGCCTACCCTTTAGTATTGCTCAGGTCAGACCCTGACTACAGACACGCAGTCCCAGCCCGTTAGCCGGTGTCGGGAGCTGTTGGGGAAGCGCACGGGGAGCACACGGCAGCTGTAGCGGGGACCCGGCCTGCCGCTCCCGGCGACGTCTTCCCCGCTTGCCGGCACACCCTGGTTTAGGTACGCGTGGGAAGGCGATGAGGCAGCGCAGGCCAACCCTCAACCACTTTTTATTCTTTTAACACATCAGGGGAAGGGCACCAAAACGCGACGGCGACGCA
>NW_010560534.1:0-495 GCF_000687285.1 Phaethon lepturus | reverse complement strand
ACCTGGGATTCCGCGCGGCGTTTCTCAGTGTTTGGGGTAGGTTCTGTGTGAGGGTGCCGTGAGGCGAGGGCCGCGCCGAGGGGCAGAGGCCGGTCCTCAGCCGCCGCGCAAAACGGCGCGAACATCACGCGCCGCTCGAAAAGTACTGACAGCGCGGGTTTCCGTAGTGTAGCGGTTATCACGTTCGCCTCACACGCGAAAGGTCCCCGGTTCGAAACCGGGCAGAAACACTGAATTATTGCTTTTTTTATTTGCTTGCGGTTTTTTGGTTATTATTGTTATTATCTTTTTTTTTTTTAAATACTGCCTTTCCAATTTCTCCCAGGTTTCTGCACAGTTTGGATAAATACTTCTCGCTGCTGCCCATATCAAATAAAGTTTCTAAATAGTTATTTATTATTTAGAAGTTTCTAAATAGTTATTTACTAGTGTTATTGACACCCATTAACAAAAATCGCTAATACCCACTGCTAAAGAAAAGAGGTGCGGCTGGGG
>NW_010560533.1:403-1495 GCF_000687285.1 Phaethon lepturus | reverse complement strand
CTGCCCAGTTTCCCGGGGTGTTTGAAGTGGTGGTTTGGGGACTGTCCTCTCAGGCCTCCTGACAGCGGGGTGTGCGTGAGGCCGAAGGGGACGCAGCGCAGAGACACCCAGTATCCTACACCTCCCCAGCCCCTCTCGTCCTCCTGCACCCACCCCGCAGAGTCATCTGTCTTCAAAAGTACCTGCTAGATTAAGTAAGTACCTGCTGGAAGTGCAGCATCCTCCCTGAATAAGGATGCTTTCAGTAATCGCAGCTGTAATCAGGGCAAGCACGGCTTCATCAGAGCCAGCCGTGGGGCCGGAATCCGGTCCATGATGTTCCCTATCGATGTTCTGGCTCTGACGCTTCCCGCTTGTTTTGTGATACGGGGCAGGAGAGTTGGTGAAGTTGCTGCCATTAAAGCTGAGTGAGAGCAGGGCAGACGGGGACGGGGACGGGGCTGGGGTCGTACGGCACTAAGGAGGTGGCAGGAGATGCTTGGCAAGTCACATCCCTTCACAGGGAGACGTGGCCCTGGGGTCTCGGGTGGAGGTAACCAGGAGCCGTCGGAGCCTGGAGTGCTGGGGTCTGCCGGGGGACGTGGCCGGAGCTCTCCCCCTCCTCCCACCCCGCGCTGACTGCTGGGGGCTTCCATACCCCCAGGAAGGGCTGCAGCCTCTCACAAAACGGGGTCTTAACTACCTGATTAAATCTCCCCAGCTAAAGCCATGCAGGCACTAATTTGAGGTTGGTTCCCAAATCGGGGATTGTGCTGTTACTTTATTTAAAATGCACCGATGAATAGGGGCAGGGAAGGAGGAGGGTGATTATATCTGCCTGCTTGGAATCGAGGAGAAAAGAGCGGAGAGTCCCAGACCCCAGAAACATCAAAGCCAGAACAAAAAAACTCTTTCTTTGAGAGCTGAAAACCTTCTGCTCCTGAAAGGGGCTTTAAGTGGTGGCTCTTCGTCGTTCTTTCATGCCAACAGCTTTTCTGCTTGTAAAAGGGCAGCTTTGAGGACGGGAACAAGCCCTGACTAAAGGGTGGGCTGGAGGGAGGAGGAAGGCTGCCCACCGCGACGGGAGCGGGCTTCAGAAATCCAGGAGTGCCA
>NW_010560533.1:0-369 GCF_000687285.1 Phaethon lepturus | reverse complement strand
GCCGGCGGGGGCCGGCCCCCAGCCACTCTCACAGGCATTTTTTTGGAATTAACCGGCATGAAACTGAGGCCAAAGGCGCGTCCCTGCGAAGCGCCGGCCGGTTAATTCACCGAGCGGTCGGAGAGATTCGGAGGAGGGGAGCGGGATAAAGAAAGCGCGTCCACGCTCAGTTGGCTCGGCGTGCAGATGGAGCGGCAGCGGCAGAGGGGATGCTGTGCCCCGCTCCTCCTCGCCCTCCCCGGCCCCCGCAGACCCGCGGGAGGGGAGCAGAAAGGCCATAAAGGGAGGCTGAGAGAGCCATCGCTTGCCGGTCCCCTGAATGACAGCCTCTTGAGTGAGGCACCATATGCCGGCTCATGCCTCCCGATC
>NW_010560532.1:0-36817 GCF_000687285.1 Phaethon lepturus | reverse complement strand
AACGGCCACGCGTGCATGGGGCCGCACGCCACGGGGCGAGTACCCGCCTGGTAACGTCGCGCCGCTCGGCTGGGTGTTGTGGCGACGCTGCCCTGATAACATCCGCCTCCAGCGGGCGCGCAACAGCTGTATAAAACCTGGCTGTGTTTTATGTGCTTAACTCTTCAACGTTATATATTATGCATCATCTAAATACTTGTAGATTAAACTGGTTTTGTGGGTGTCGGTCCACTCTGCTTGTCTCGAAGTGTTGCTGTGAAGCGGTTTTGCAGTGTTATTCTGATCCTCTGTTCCTAATGAAGCTCTTGGTAACACACTCTGTATGCTATAGCAAGTAAAAGAGAGGAATAACTGAAAGGAACATAACTGATGTAACAGGAAAAACAACTGTGAACTTCGGAGAAGAGATTTTGGAAGGAGATTATGCTTCTTGAGTAGCTCAAAACTGAATTTATTTGAAATTAGATGTGAGGATACAGGCAGGCAGTGAAAATGGATTTTGACAGAATCTGTGATTTTAAAAACACAAAGAAAAATCTCTTGGGTCTCTGATGTTTGGATGGGGAAAGGAAAAGCAAGTAAGGAGAGAAAACTAAACTTCTAGTAGTTGAATTATAATGAACACAGTGTAGAAAAGAAACAGTATTTATTTATTTATGACATACACTTGGTAATTTTAGTTGAGGGTGAAAAGAGGCAATAGAGTTAGAGAGGGTCCTGTAGTTGCTTGGGTCCACCAAATATGCTGTGAAACATTAGAAGATGGCTTCTTTATGCAGACTTTAAAGGCTGAGGTTTGTATACCAAATCTGGAAGCAATTTTTGAAGAACTGATGACGAGATGCACATAAATTTGCTTGCATAGATATTGGATGTTTAATTGACAGTTTAAGCTGCAGGAAATGATGCTGCTTTTCTGATAACAATTGTACTAGTATAATTTCCTTCTGCTGAGAAACTTGTTTTGCATACTTTTATGGATGCTTCATAGAAATCGCCTAACAATAATGTCAGTTCATGTGATAGCTGTTTCCCTCCTACCCCCAGTTTATTAAAGAAACTGTCCATTTCCTTAATTTTCTTAGTCTCCATGGTTAAAGTAAAAAAACTAGAGTACATGAGGCTAAATAAAAGTACATAATTTTTAAACAGATCCTTAAGGCCTATTATTTTTAGGGGTCTGACTCTGAACTTAGAATGTTCAGCAGCACTAAAATTGCAAGAAGACAAAAGACTGTATTCTTAAGAAGAATCTTCTTTTTCTGAGAAGAGAATAGTAAAATTATCCATAAATCACTAATTTAGTCATTAGAACTCTTGTTTGGTAAAATAATTGTTAGCTGTCCAACCAGTGGTTTGCATAGAAAAAGTAAATGTGAATCATAGTAACTGGCAGTTCAGAGCAATGAAGATACTACCTATAAAGTTTAAAAAAGCTGTACCTGAGAACCAGTTGGCAGATTTTTTTTTTTTCTATTTTTTTTCCCCCCCTCAGGTGGAATACCTTCACTATTGAGCAATATGTCAAGCACACATTAAGATATAAAAAGTATTTTACTTCTGGTGGACAGAGGTAAAGGGAGCAAGTCAAAAATAAATGCCTACAGTTTTGTAAATGTGCTGTGGGGTACTTGATGATGGATAGACACCTGAGATCTTGGCTTTAGGCCATCTCTGAAACAGACTGTCCCTTGAAACTATGGTGTTGTGTTAATCTATCTTCCATTTGAGGTGGCTGCAACTGAAATTGCTCACCTTCCTGGAAGTCAATCAAACTTTAAAATGTAGACCTGGCACAACTGTCTTAATGCTTTAGAAAATTACAAGGTTGATAGTGCTATTTCATAGTTTTGGTAAGTGTTGTACCTTCTTTCTTCATTTGGGAAAGTCCATTTTGAGACTTAAGATGAAATTAATAATGTTGAATACAGTAGAAACATTCAGATAAAAGTAATTCTAAATCATTGTAAGCTTTTAAAATATTGAAAAGGGAATTTGGTTCTTAAAGTAGTATGTATTTTAGAATCTTGGAGACTGAGGAATTTCACTTTTTTGCACCCTAATTATACAGTATACAGGCATACTTGAAGCTTCACACATGCTGCCTTCCAGATGTGTTTTAGTTTTTGATTTGCAGATGTCATGTATGAAGAACAAAATTTTCAAGGTGCAAAAATCTTGAATGAGTCTACAGAGACTACAAAACTGGGTGTCAACTACAGCAGTTGCTCCCATAATTTGCATGCTTCTTGGATGACTAGACATGCTTGAGTTAGTGGTTTTCAGTTTGTGAACTCAGGATCTCTGGGGTGCTTCCTCAGTGTCTTCAAAAGTTAATGAAGAACAAGGGCTTAATGTCAATAAACTCAATTTTCAAAAGATTATGAACCCATGGACTGAAAAACATTCAAAAGTCATTTCATATTTGAAAAACCTTAGTGTGGTTGAGTTTGTCAGGAATCTTGGTGGCTGCTGGGCTTGACTGTTTTGTATAGATTATGTTATAATTTTGGGGAAAAAAAGACGAAATACTTTGCTAATGATTTTAGCTATACTTCTAACCCAGAGAAGACAAAGAAGTTTAAATTTACTTTTAAAGGCCTATCAGCATCTCTGTTAGTCCTTGGGTATTTTTATTTGGCCACGGCTGACCTTCTTGAAATTAACAAGCACTGTTTTGTAAATTCCGGCATTTATAATTCTGCAAATCTTATTCTTAGATAAGAGAATTGGCTTAATACCTTGTTTGCTTCATCATGCTATCTCTTTCAAGTCTGAACATTATAAGCCATAAATCTGTCCAAAATGAGATAAATCTGTAAATATTTTATAAATGTGGTTGAGGTGTACTACTAGGAGTACAATTTCGAAAGAAAAAACCTTTTGCAACTGCCATTTGATGCTGCTGCTGTCAGTGTGGATGAAGAAGGAATCGCCTCACTTCCTGTGATGGAGACAGCAGTAATAAGAGAGAAAAAGTAGCAACACTCTTACACTTGTCACTAAAATTTTCAAATACAACTTGAAACGCATTTGGTAGCTGCAATTATTAGAACAATGAAAGAGTTGTCTTAAAGTTGAACCTTGTTTGAATTGTCTTTTCAGTTTCTAATAAGTTTTTCTTCCGTCTCTTACAATTTAGATTTTAGATTACTGATGACCCACGTTTAGAGACACAACCATTATTTTTCTTCCCTCCTGCATTTTTTTTTTTTTACCCACTGTTGATATGGCATCTATAGGAGGAACAAGTGCCCTGACTTCACACATGCAATTATGTTGAAAACTTTATGCAACTAGGCTTGCACTGGGATAGCTCCAGACTCTTGTTTTGTCACTGAGGCACAGTTGAGTGATCTCAAAAGTAAAACTTGATTGTGTTTGTAATTGGGTCATGGGATGAATTCTCTTCTAAGTGGATTTGCTGATATGCCTAGAGCTGTTTTCTTAGGCTACTTGCAAGAACATTTACCTACCTACTAGTGTTGTTTAATATAAGTATTCTGTGGGATGTTAGAAGTCTAACTACCTGTGTTATTGTTACAGAAGTCTGTGGTCACTTCTGCACTCCTCTCCCATTTAGCATTCTTACGTGAAATCTGAAGAAAAAAAAAAAGAACAAGAATCTAAATCTAGGAGCAGTATCTTGCTGATTCACCTAGTTTGGGAATGAAATTAATTTTTGCTGGTTTTACCTCTTTAATGGCTTCCCCTTTCAGTCTTTTTAAAATAAAAAAAAACCCAAAAGTGGACTGGGACTAAAAGTTCGCAATCAGTTCTAGAGTGTCAGCTCAGAAAATTTCATTTATGTTCCTTCCCCCGGTTTGTAAGACTATAGAACGAGTGCAATTTGTGGCATGAAGTGCAATACGGTTATTTTTAGGAAAATATGAATTTTGTTATGTTGTCTGGGTTAAGCATACTGTGTACTATTTAACTTCTGACTTTTGTTGCTAGGAGAGAATAGCAACTGCTTTACATTTCGCTGGTTTCATGTTGTAATGGGGTATGACGTCAACAAAAGTGACAGGCAAGGTTTAATAATTCCCAAACAGAAGATCATAGGAGTCAGAATTCTAAGCCCCTGTGGATCTTGCTTTGCTCTTTCTTTGGGTAGAGCAAGTTCTAGAAATTAAATGCTTCTGGGTATTTGGGGTGTGTAGTTGAGAGGGCATTAAATAGAAAGCTGGTGTTCTGCTTATGGAATTTTCCATAGCAGAAACCTAAGTTTCACTAAATTCACTTGAATAAACATGATTTTTGGAAGCATAGCATTCTGCAGTTGTATTGGTGGTTAAGAGCTGAAAAATCCCTACTCAAGCATCAGCTGTGAACCCTCGAAGGAATGTGCCTGGCAGGAGATTTCTTGTCTCTCTTTTACAAATACTGTAATAAAAGCCCAGTTTAAAACCCTCCGTTTGGGTACACACTTAAAGATAACTTTATGTGCATTCTTACGGTTGTCTTCCTCTGTGCTACCCTTCCAGCATCCATGATGGCTTTAATGGTTAATGGCCTGTGTGGATTTCTGGCTTCTCTTGGCCTGCCTTTCACATATAAGAATGTAAAAGAATTCCACTTCCAAGAAAATAATACTCTTTTCACTGTAGGTGTGCTGTAACGAGTTACTTGAGACTTTTCTGGCTAAGGAAAACAAGAATCTACTTTCTGATGTCTCAGTATAGTAGGGAATGATACAGGCTTTTGTTTGCACTCTTCTTTCTAGTCCAGATAGAAGATCTACTAGCTTCTGTCCAGAGAGTGCTGCTTTATTTTCATTGCTCTGTTCCCTTGCTCCAAGTAGGAGGAGCTAATCTTTGGTACTGGGTGAGTCAGTTTTTGAATGGTGTATGAAACACTAAGCAGTACAGCAGTCAGAATAGTTCTGAGCTCAAAATTTAACCTTTTCATGATGCTTGTGTTCCTGTTGCATTTTCTTCTAACAGCCTGTATTCTTTTATTGTCACCTAGTTTGTTCTCGCAGACTCAGGCTCTAAACTATTTCCATTTATCTTGTGATCTGCAGAATGCAGACAGAATCACAGAATTATGGAGGTTGGAAGGGGCTTCTTGAGATCACCTGGTCCAACCCCAACAGCTGGAGCATGATGCCCAGTCAGGTTTTGAATATCTCCAAAGATGGGGACTCCACAACCTCCCTGGGCAATCTGTTCCAGTGTTTGACCACTCTCTCAGTAAAAGTTTTTTCTTGCATTTGGTTTGAATTTCATGTGGTTTAGTTTGTGTCCATTGCCTCTTGCCCTGTCAGTAGGCACTAATGGCTTCATCTCCTTTACAGCCTCACATCAGGTATTTATACACGTGGATAAAATCCTTCCCTGAGCCTTGCCTTCTCCTGGCTGAATTATCCCAGTTCTCTCAACCTCACCTCATGTGAAAGATACTCCAGTCCCTTAATCATCTTTGTGGCCCTTTGATGGAGTTGGCTCAGTACGTCCATATCTTTCTTGTGCCAAGGAGCCCACTGGACACAGTGCTTCATGTGGGGCTTCACCAGTGCTGAGCAGAGGGGTAGGGTCACCTTCCTCAACCTGCTGGCAATGCTTTTCCCAATGCAGCCCAGGATGCTGTTGGCCACCGTTGCCTTAAGGGTGCATTGCTGGCTTATGGTCGACTTTTCCACCAAGACAGTATCAATCCATTTCTTAAAAAGGAATCTCATCAGGCAGCATATGCTTTATTATTTGTTTCACCACAATTCAACTTTTCTTCCACAGACCCTTCGTTTCTCCATGTTCTGTTACTTTACTAACAGGTTCCTGTTTAGTTTATCTGACAATCTCTTGCCACATTAGTTTTTCCTATTTCAGTGTTTGCTTGTGTAGGTATACAGTAGTGCAGAGCATATCCCATTGCATTTGTGGATGATAATTTTATACTAGGGTTTTGTGCTTCCACAGATAGAATTTTCGAACTGAAGACAGGTGTGATTCTTTTGAGTGGTTGTTTCAACTTGCCTACACCATTTCATTACAAAATCACTGGAACGAGTACTATAAAGAAAAGAAAAGTTTGTGTCTCTTGTACTGATAAATACTCTTTTTCGGCATTAACTTAGCTGCAGTCAGTCAGTACTATACTGCATCGTTATTTTCCTAGCTACATTTGACATGTGAACAGTCACTCCAAAATGGATGCAGTTTCAAAGGAACTCCTTTAGGCCAAATGTAGTGTGTTCTTGCTGAGCTGTTTTAACCCGAACAGCCTGTTACTTTCAGGTACGCTTCACTTACTGTTAGGGTATTGTCCACTTAATGACATTATTGCATTATGTAAATATGGAGAACATGGTGCTGCAAGGATAGGTTTGGATTAAATTCACTACTTTCTTGGTTTTAGGGGGAAAAAAAATTCACTCGTTCATGTTTTCTAACAAAAGATTTTTCTGTAGCATGTGTGTATCTCAGGTTGTTTTTTCTTGAATTCCTTTCTTCAGCAAGGTATTCCTATTGCTCTGAGTTGTTGTGGCAGCTGTTTAGGCACAATAAAGGCAAAACATATCCATATATGTATATATTCTTCAGAGCTCCAGCCTTCTAGGTTTTGGGGGGGGGATGTCTTTTGGTTTGAGTGTGTTTGGCACATTTCTAGTCCATGTGACTTTAAAGAAGAATACCTGATAATTCCACAATGAAGTTCTATTTTTAAACTCAGAGGTGGGTGGAAGCAGAAGTTTTAAAGGATTAACTTGCCTTTGTGTTTCTTCAGGATCTTCTTTAGTAAGCTGTAAATCGTTCAGATAGTTGCTGCAAGTTCTTGGCCGGAACATGCAGTGCCTAGAGGGTTCAGGTGTATTTTGAAGTTGGGTAGGACCTACTGATCTACGTACTTGCCTTTCTGCTCCCCTACCCGCCCCAATCTGTTGACTTTATTGTTCTTATTAGTTCATTTTATACTTATTTTCAAATATTCTGAGATAAGTCTTGTTCAGAACATCTGTATCATGTGGGGCATAATTTGTGTATTAAAGCATATCCAAGACAGTCTTTATTAATAATATATCCACTCATTCAGAGTTGCTTCCAAAATTGTGTTCACTGTTGCTATGATACTGTTTCCATAATGTGTTCAGTAGGTGAAAAACTTGTCAAACAAATTTTGTGAAACCTTTCTCCAAACAGTATGCTATTGGCATTAGAAATCTTTGCATGTTGGAGCGGGGGGGCGGTGGGTGGATTAAAGGTAAAACTGATTTCACTGTAGAAAGGATTCTTTTGGAAAAAAAGCCAGACAGTCTAAAACTTGCCCTTGTTGAAATATCATCTGCTTGAAAATAACTTCTAACTGAAATGTCGATGCAGACTGGTCTGTGTCACTTAGAAATGGCTGTGGCATTTTAGGGCTGATTTGCAGCAGATACAGTTCACCTTAGAAGACTTACTGGTAGTTAATTAAATTATGAAGGAAAGAATATCCCACGTCTGCCAAATAACCCACTCTTTTGCCTTGGGGAAGGCAGAAAAAATTTATAATCCTCACTCCTATGGATGCTATGCTATGCATTTTCCCAGAAATGAACAATTACAGTTGTGTCACTTGCCAGGAAAGCAGATAGGACTCTTCCCTCTTGTGTACCGGAAAGTGCAATTACAGGTAAAATTTGTTCCTCAACCAGTTTCCAGAGGCTGTATTGCAATTTTTGTTTGGAATATCTCTTTTAAAAGATAAGAATCCTTCTTCAAATGATCTCTGTTCTACAGCTTCTGTTTTCCTTCATAGCTATAGTTCAAATGACAAGAACAATTCCCAGGACAACTCTTTGGAGACTTAGGAGTGAAAACCCTTTCATACCAGCTGACTCCACATTTCTTACTGAAGGTGCTTTTACTTGTGCATCTAGAGATAAAAATAAAATCTAGTGGACAAAGATACATTCCACAAGCCACATTCTGTTCATTCCCTGATTCTTAAGTTCTGGGAGTATTGCTTAGAGACATAGCTGCTGCTACCACATTAGTAAACTGTGCTGCAAAGGAAAAAGGAGTTACGTGAGCTTTGTTAGATGCCTGGCGGAAGCAGCCATCTGTAGAGTGAGAAATGGAACATAAGATATTCGGAAGTTTGTGACATTTGTGGATGAAAATGGTGTTCATTTATTGTGCCTTGGAGTTCATTTAAAGGAAGTAGAGCAATGGAAACAGCTAAAAATTTAAGGATCTTGATTGATAATGTATAGGTTTGTATTCCTATCAATATTGAAAGATTGTGTTTGTTAAAAGAAGGATTTATGTGTCAGACTGATATAAAATATCAAGCTTGTTTGTAACAAGGCACAGTAAACTCAAAATCTAGTCCACTTTAAAATGAGCTAAAAGTTTCTGCTGGACACTTTCCCTGAATCTCTCTGCCAAACTATGGAGTATTCGAATTTTTAGTACCTTCCCTAGAGCTGTGCACAAACAGGTGGTACTTCCTGATACTTACTTCACCAAGTATTCAGTGCATATACAGTGCTAATATATGCTCTAAAAGAAGCTTAAAACAGTTAAAAAGCAAAACAAGCTATATTTCCTTTTCTTGGGTCAGATTTTCTTCTAAGGTTGGGGTGAGGTCATTTCTGTCAGCTAGTCTGACCTGCTTAAAAGAGGCCAGAGAACCTTACTCTTTATTTATCAAATCTGTAACTACTTGAATTGCAGAACAGCTTTAGCTATCTGGGAAACTTTTAAATCTGCAAGGCCTTGCTACATTGCTTGTTCAGTAGGAAAAACTGAGTAGGGTATTTCTTTAGCGGACATATGAGGAATGTACCTATTTTGTTGAATGCAGGAAAAACTATCATAATGAGGTTTTCCTTTGAACATATTTCAAATCTGTCTTTCCAGTGAATTCTGGATCATGTAGAACACTTTCTGTCTGCAGGCTGCTCTTCCTGTGGCCTTTCTTGCTTCCTGTGCTTGTTAGCTCTCACTCACAGCTGCAACAAGTCAATTCCTTGCAAAATTAGTCCGTAATAAAGGCAGCCTTTTATTTGCCTCTTTACAGCTTCAACAGTCAGTATATAAAAGGAGATTTAATTGGTCCCTTGATGTAACTTGAAAGAAGAATGCTTAGCTCTCCTGCCTGGGATAACCACACCTACAATCTGAGGTAGACCATAGACTTACTTCATGACATCAGTTTTTAGCATAATAAGATTCAACCTTGATTAAACCCCATTGTTTTCTGTTGAAAATCCACAGCTCCAGGATGTATCCCAATGGTTAGTTAATTAGTCACAGTGTTAAATAAAAATTTTATTTGCAGTCTGAATTTGTTTAGCTTCAGTTATGTCTGACTGGATTTTGTTGTTGTCTTCTCTCTCATCAATAGTCATTTGTGACCTCAAATCTATGGAATACAGTGGAGTGTATTGAATAAGCTGTAGGATGCATTAAAATCTTGCTAAGAGGTACATTTTTCCAGTCCTTGGTCAATTTATTCAGCTTTCTGATGAACCTTCTTCAGCTCTTCAGAATCCTTTCCGTTGTGTGGACATCAGACAGAATGGGAAAATCTTTTTCAGACTGGTGGATTGCTTTCTAGCCCTGTTTTCTATGTTCTCTGCTTTAATATCAGGGTTTTTCATTATTCTCAGAGTTGCATTATCTTGTGAATTTGTATTTGGCCAATTCAATGGTAATTATTGCCAAGTGCTTAGAACATAACTATTTGGGTTTTTAAAGTATATTATATTCAGGAACACATAGAAGTTGCAATGCAAACAAGAGTGCTAACTCTGCCTAACCATATAGTATGCTTTACAACATAGTTTGTAATTCCAAGATTGCAGTGTGTTACGGAAAAATATGACGTTCATTCTGAAAGGACTGTCATTAGATGTAGTGTGCCTTTTTTTACAGAAATTAAACTGCATAAAAATGAAGCCTTAGTTGCATATATGAACATCTGTTAAATAACTTGTGAGTTCTCTCTACATTGTGGTTAGTCTCGCTGTCTTCTCCCACATTCAGACATGCTGTTGTATCTTCTCAATTGAATGTTTTTGTTAAATAGTTGCTTTCCTGCTTTCATTTTTATTCTGTATCCTAGATAATCATTAGTCTTCACATCTATGTTACATTCTGGGTCATTTTTCCTTTCTCTGTGGCATGTGTCTGTTGCCTGTCGTGCAGCTTTAGTAGGAGAGCTAGTGGATTCTGGTAAATGTAGCAGAGTCGTCAGTGCGCAGGATCTCGTAGTCTGCTCTTCTTGATTCATGTCGGGCTAGTTGAATATTTTCAGTTCTTATTTATCAAAGTGACTGGTTTGGTGGTTGTGGGTGTTTTTCCTGTTTTGAACTTGTTGTTGTAGCTATGGAAATGCTGCTTATTTTTCCTGTTCCTACTGGATATTTAATTCCTCTTATTGCATGTAAACCCTTCAAATAGAAAACCAGAGTGAAGAGCATAGTGGTTTTGCGTGGGCATGTCTGAAGAGCACTTAGATATACTGGTCTATGTAGTCAGTCTATCTGAACGAGGATTCGTGTTTGAAGCCTGCAGCTGTATTAGCACACTGGTTGCATTCCTTAGTGGTGAGCTGTGGGAGTGACTCTGGCACAGCGTTTTCTCATAAGGTCTGTAACAACGCCAACCCTGCTGTGATGTGTAGAAAAAAGCTTGAAATGTGTGTATGTGTGGGAAGCACTTTTGTCTGGTTATTATATCATGCTTTCATGATGACCAAGTGCTGCAAGGAAGGTTGCAGGAGGAGTAAATGAAAATAGTGTCTTTTTTTTAAGCTAGTATTTATAGCACCACAGTGCTCATGGCTTTAATTGTTTTTATTTTGCTTCTTGTGTGAATCCTTGTACTTTATAATGGGAAATGATGCTTCTGATGGTTGCTTTCATTTTGTGGCCTGCTACAAGGTGATTTTGGTCTGTGTTTAACAGTAAACTGTAAAAGAGAACACTCTTGTTACCTTTTTGCTTTATCAAACTGTGTGGCCTGTTAGAATTTATGTATTTCAATCATGTTTGAGTCACAGTTGGAGGTGAGGCATTGTGTAGTCTGTGTTATGGTCCTGTTACAAAAGAATTCAGACCTGTCTTTAATGTTACATAACTTTATTCCAGTGTGGGCAGAAAATAATTTAAAAATACAAAGTAAATAATTCTCATTGACGATTTCCGCAAGGCGCATATGCAGGTCCTAATATTACAGCATTTTGCCATCTTCCAGGTAAAACGGAAAACCTGGAAACTTATTTCCACAAGTGGTAGTGTTTTTATTTATTTTTGTTTTCTGAAGAAGAGACTCAAATTGTTGGAAATGCATTTTCTATTAGGAAAGGCAACAAAGCCACAGATAGTAGCTTTTATGTACACACCTTTGTAGTTCTTAATTATATAAGAATGTGTCCAAAAATCTAATATTGATCAGAGCTGTATAGATTGCTTTATAAAAAAACTCTTGATTGCAGTTAACAAATATCATCTTCAGTCAGTAGGCATATGAAAAGAAAAGGAATATTCTCCCCCCCCCTTTTTTTTTAGTCATGAATATTTTAACTGGGGCTTTCAAGCATTTTTTGGACTCTGCCTTTTCCATCACCTATGCTTAAACAAAAAGCACATTACATTTTAACTTTATATTGAAGTTTCATGTGGCAACTCATGTATATCTTGCTGCATTCAATAGCTATGTCTCGGCATGTTTGTTTCTTAAACTGTGGATGTTTTTAGGTAGAGATGACTGTATTACTGTAACTCTTGCTGTGGGGACATGCAGTAGCTCTCCATCCCACTTCAGGAAAGACGTTAATTCTTCTAGGCCCTCCATTGCCTTTGAATTCAAGGTGCTCTGTACTACTGGTCCATGTGAGGAGTAATGTCAGTTTTTAGAAGCAAGGTGTTTTCAAGATCCTAGACCTATTATGTGATGATACTTGAAATACATTAGAAAAAAAATTCTAGAAATAAGGAAAACTGCAAAGTAAAAAACAATGACAGTGGCAACTTGCTTTAAAATATCATTAGCTGGGCAGTAAGCATCAATTTTAGAGTATATAAACTCTTATATATGATGTGCGTATAACAAAACTTTTTTTCGGCACATTTCAGCCTTCCAGAACAGGGCCTGTGTTGACTGGGGTAGCCTGTCTGTAAGGACCTCTGATTTGTCGTCTGCTTTCCTGGAAGTTGAGTCAAATGTGGATTTACTAGGGGTTAAGGGGACTCTGAGCCCTTTCTCCTCTTGTTAGCTCTATGTGCTGTAATCCAATTTCTATGGCATGTGTTTTGCAGGAACGCCACCCCACCTCTCTCCCTGTCTCTCTCCATCTCCCCAGTTTTCCGTGTTAGGATTATGTTCAGAATTGTCTGCCTGCTTGTGACTTCACATCATTGGACATTTCTGCATACCTAGACCAGACAGAGAATTTCCTTTTTAAATTGAAATTTTGGCTAGCCCCGCTTTTCTACATGTCATCAATAAAATATATAATGTTTGCCTGTTTCTCATATTAAGTATCTTCCTGATACTTTCTCACTTCCAGAGAGGTCTTTGTCAAAGCAGTGTAGGAGGAAAGTGCACAACTGTGGTAGGCAGAATGTGCTTACTTGTCAATTAACCTTTCCCTTTGTAGACTTAACTGCCCTAAACTGCACTTTATGTAATAATTCATTATTGTACAAAAGGAAATGGGAATTCTGTATGGAACACAACTTAGAACAAAAAACTAGAGCTCTTATGAAAGTTATCTGTAAAACTTAAATAGTGAAATATTTTTTTTTTATCTCTAGGAATTAATATCAGGTATTGCAAATACTGATTCTCTCAGGTATTAACAGTAGTTCTGGAAAGTCTAGCAGGAGAAGAAAATGGTATAGGTTTGACTTCAAGACAAAACCTAAAATTCTGAGTTAATTTGGAATTGAGTATTTTAGGAAGAAGCACGGACTTTACTGAATTGGTTTGAACTGTGTTAAGCCTTCAGATGTAAGTTGTCTCCTAGCCCACTTCAATAGTGACTCATAATTCATCCATCAATAATTAAACCTTTTTTGCTTACAAAATGTTTTCAGAACAGTTAGTAAACTGGTTCTGAAAACATTTGATGATTAAATTACAGTTTGGTCCTCTTTATGATAGAATATGAAGTATGTTTTATTTTTTAATGCCTTGTAACTTGGTTTTCTCTTGGGACAGCAGTTATGTCTTACAGTTATTTTAAAGTCTAGATGGTGAAGTTGTAGTGTATGGATATCCTGTGCTCTTATAATGCAAATGATTTACTAGCAATAATTAATCTGCTTCTTTCTCTTTCCCAGCACCTTTGGGGATGAAAGCATGAAACTACGACGGCTGAAACTAGAGAAACAGGTAAATGTCAATGCTGAAGCTGGTAAAAATAAGTATAGGAAAACAAACATTAGCCATCTAAGACTTGAGAAATGAGGCTGAAGTGCTGAAAATCCTTGGTCTAAGGAATACAAACAAGAATTCATTGCTAACATTTTTCTTTATAGATTTTCATGGCTTTCGTTACTTTAAGTCAACCTTACTAAGGCTTGTAGGCTTGATTTCTTAAATACATTTATTTTTCATACATTTTCTCATTTTGTTGGGATTGATTCACCACAATGCAGGAATGAATCAAAAAAGAGGAAGACTGCAGGGAATTACCCATTTTAAGCAGCAAAGGAAAAGTTTCCCTGAGCTGTAGAGAGGTCTCCTTAACACTGCTGTTGATAAAGATTTCCAGCATCTTTTGACTTTTTTTTTTGTTTTGTACAGAAAACATTTACAGACAAGCATTTGTCAGATATCAGGTTATAGGTCTCAGTTTTTAAAGCACTGAATGCTTACATCACCATATTCTTCCAAGCAATAAAGTATCCATCCTTAATATTCTTTCTCTGTGAAATTTTAGATGTTTATAAATAGATTAGAAGATCTGAGATTATTATGATTATCTAGCTGGCCATTTCACATGGACCATAAATCACTGTCTTGCATATTAATCAAATAAATTAATCTATTAATTAGATTAATTAATCTATATATTAATAAAATAAATGTTCAAATTAAAGTATGTTTTTTAGAAAAGCGCGCTCTCAGCTGTGGATCTTTAAATCCAGACATAACAGTTTTCAGGGAACTGTTGCAGTGGAGAATAACCTTCTTTACCAGAACTTGTTCATTATTTCTAGTCTGCGTTTGCTTAGCTTTGACGTCAGACAGTGGATATATTACCAACTTTATCTATGTGTAGATAGGCACTTACATATATATGAAACACTTTGGAGTCAAGGAGTAAGATTTATCTTTGGTCATATTTGTGGAAGCTAGCATAATCCTTTTACATGTAAGGCTATCCAGAAACACTTGTTTTAGTAAATAACT
This sequence comes from Phaethon lepturus, assembly GCF_000687285.1. Taxonomy (NCBI): domain Eukaryota; kingdom Metazoa; phylum Chordata; class Aves; order Phaethontiformes; family Phaethontidae; genus Phaethon; species Phaethon lepturus. Next base: position 22,466 of record NW_010560532.1, on the reverse strand, counting down.
AACTAAATAAACAAACAGAAAGCATTCATTCAAGTAATCAGTAAAAGAACGTTTAGTGCCAAATGCCACTCAGTAAGAAGTTCCAGAAATAAGGATGGTCTGACCGCTTGGTGATGAACCTCGGTGTCTGTTTCAGAACTGTTGTCTTGGGTCATAAGTTGGTAGTAATCACTGGCTCCTAGTGCTAGGCACTGTGGTCAACATACACCTACTTTCAGACCTTGCCATGGGGATGCATTGCTGCTCCACCAAAACAAAGCTGCTGGGCTGGGTGGAATTCCCTCAGAGCAGTTGTCAGCTGAATCATGAAGAGGCAAGTTTAAAGAATTCATTTTTACAATTTTGTTTCAGGCTTTCTTGGATTTGGTTGAGATTGCAATCATCTGCAAAACCAACAGCTAGAAAATTCCATTAAAATATATTAACACCACCCCCTCTCCTTGTAAATGAGGTTTACTGAGAAATGCTAACAATCTCTAATTTAGGATTGTATATTTAGGTTTAAATATTAACTTTTAAAGTCTACTTTTAACTTTTACATTAATAGTACCATGTGCTCTGTAGAAATAGAGGTCAATAGGAGATCACTACCAAACATGATGGACTCATTTCTGTTTGTAGCTGATGCCCCCCTTGATTAATTTGTCCTAAACATTTACAGGAATTGGAATAAAAAACGCAAAATGTTTTAATCCAGTAGGATTGTGTTTAGAACCTTTGGCCATACAGAAAATCTGGAATAAGCGTTTGCCACGGTAAAGACATATGCCTGTCATACATCTTTATGATGGGTTTGGAAATCCTGTAATTGCAGTAAAATATTATTTATAATAATGCATGACATCGAGTTCCATCTGTGGGTCAGCTCTGCCTGCCAGGATGCTTTTATGTAGACTACTGTCATTTCCTTGAGGAGAGAGTGTGTGGCTGCTCAGGCAGTGCTTACCTCCCCAGCAGTAGAAGGTGTTTCCGTGTCTTTTGATGCACCCGCAGCTCAAAGTGCAATGCTGCCATCTCCCTGTGGGTGGGAAGCGTGAAGCTGAAGGCATATTTCTGAATGCACCTGCTATGGTACTTACTCTCGATACGAAGTTTCATTGATGCCATCATCACTAGCGTTGTCACTGCTGCCAGCAGCATGAACTAAGGAGGAGGTGGAAGAGTGGAGAGGATGTTTCAGATCCATCCTGCATTTGGACCATGCCAAATAATAAATGCTATGGTATTGCACCTTTAAAGGTGGAGTGGGTAGAACCTTCCTGTAAACCCATCTTCCTGTTCATCACAGTTATAGAAAGAACACTAAATTAGTTGTCTTATTAGTCTGCTATTGTGTATTCATCTGAGGCATCTGACTTCTTACCTTGTTGGAAACTCACTAGAACCAGAGTTGGTGGATTGTGATCCTGTAATCATCCTGTATTCTGATGCTATGCTTTTCTGTGGTGCAAATAAAATGTTTCTGGAAGTAGTTAATACATGGAGTTCACAAAATTCTGAACAAATCATGATAATCCATTTCTGTTATTTATTTAATGGGTTATGTGTTCTGGTATCCTGCTCATGAACTATCTAAATTTTTTGTTATAATATTGTAAGAATTTTTGTTGTAACACAGAGCTGGAGGAAAAGGCCAGTTGATAGACAACGTGAAACAAAATACAGTTTCTTTTCTCCTACTTCATCTTAGTGGAAGTAAGTCTGAGGTAAGCCTTACTGAAGGTAGGGCTGCTCTGCCACCTTATGTAGAGAAAATGAACTGCTACTATCTGTCCTGTCAGTGGGCTTTGTAGCTTTTTTTTTTCTTATCTCAGTAAGCAAAGTAGTAGAGAGAAGCCTTTTTAAAACAAATTAAATTACTATCAAGTTTTGTCACTTTGATCATCCTGAAGTTCTTACAAGAAGAAGGTAGGTCACATCTACCAGCAGTAAAGTTTATTTTTCAGTATAGACCAATATGATCCCATTAGATTGGTGAGTCCTAGAAACTCTTTGATGAAACAGAATGTACTCTAATAAGAAAAAATAAATTTTTAGACTAGTGAGCTTTGAAATGTTTTAAAAAAGCTAATCTAATAGAATAATCAGTTAAGTAGCTCTGAAAGTTATTATATCCTATATTGATCCCAAATTCAATTTCCCTTTTGTCATGGTTTAGCAGTAGCTGTGTACTTTCTTACTGCCTTTAGGATGTGTCTGTTTTATTTTTTTCTTGTCTGTCTATTTATCAAGTAAAGAAGCCTTGGCAACAATTTTTCTCATATCCTTATTCTGAGAATAATGTTTTGATTCCTTTTTTCCCTCTCTCCTTTTATTTAAACTGCTAGAGATTTATAACCTATCACTTTTTTTTTTACTTTTCCTCAGCATTCATTTAAAAAACAAACAAACAACACAAACCAATGTAAATTCTTCTGGAGGGCTGACTACCTTTCTAGAAAATAAATTTTGTCTGTAATTAGCATTTTCTAAGAATTTGACTTCTACTGCTTATTTTTCTTCTTCTAGGCCAGTGTCTTTGGAATTCAATGTAATTTTTGCCCTGCAGGACAATCCTTGCAAATAATTCTGCAGTAAAAAACACTACCTGTATTGCAGTCCAGCCTTCAAAGTATAATTATGAGTTTAAATATAAAAGGTCATTTTGGTTTGGTATTTTGTTGGCTTTTTTTTAATCTTTGTTTTTGTCTTCTGGTGTTGTGGGTTTTGGTTTGTGGTGGGGATTTTTGTTTGGGGGGGGTTGGGCTTTTTGGGGGTTTGGTTTTGGGTTTTTTGGTGGGGCTTTTTTTTTTTTTTAGATAAGGGTTTGAAAAGCAGAAAGAACAAAGGGCAGGGGCTGAGTTGTGTTGGTACTCGTCAGGGCGAGGTTGCCTCAGAAACTAACCTCACTTGAGATAAAAGCCTAATAGGATATGAAAGAACCAACATGAGAGAAAAAGCATAACAGGAGAGGAAAGGGTTCCAAAGATACCTGTCTCAAGACTGAATTGTTGATACTATTTGATGTATCCCTGGAGATTGAAAATAATTTGATGGAGAAAGGATTTCTATCATAAAGAACAATTTTCAGGGAGTGTTGGGGTACCTAAGAACCAGGCATGGATAAACTGCACCTATGGCAAGGGTCTTGCACCTCGTTTGCACAGTGGTGTATTACAGAATATTAGAAGATGATTTTTTCCTTTCTTCTTCATGCGTCACCTTAACTTTTAAGGATTGAGTGTGGCTGTCTTTAAAATGGTGCTATGTCCCCATTTGCCTTGATTTAAGTCTAGAAGTTGTTTCTCATTTAGTAGGAAATCATAAATATCAAATGTATATGTATCTTTGAAAAGTAATGTTTTATTTTTTAACATTTGCATTTCCTATTCTTTCCTTTCAACCCTGAATTACATGGAAATATTTTGCAAGGTAGATCAATTTTCCTTTTACTGGATCAGTCCTATTTTAATGACTGCCCTGCCCAGTCTTATCTCTCAACATTGGTTTCTGAGAACTATTTGTTTTGAGTTCTCCCTAGAAGATGATAGCTTTTGAGACAAATACATTTTCCTTTGCAAGTCCTGACTTGTTTTTACTGCATTTTGACAGCATTTGTAACTGCAATGACAGAGTGAGCCTGGTTAAGGATTGTTAGAAATGTTATGCTAATACTTACTGTATTAGACTTAATTGCCATATAATGCATAGGGCAAGGGCTCTCATCTTTATTCTGGCATTTTCAGATAGTCTTGGAGATAGTTCTCTTAATACAAAGTTAGCTTAATTGTACAAAAGAAGGAGGAAAAATTCTACATTCCCTGTATGCCCAGGAAATTGTTGTCCTAAACCATTGAATGTTTAGTCCAATCATAACTGCAGCAGAAAGAGCAGAGAGTCCTTGTGAGCTGTTTTGTCTACTCTATCAGCTTAAGTAAGTAGGATGCATGAAATAATAAAATCGCATGAATGTATACATTTTATGAATATACATTATAACATTTACTTTGTGAAATATTTCATATTGGATTATAAATGACTGATTAATTTGTCTATTTATATTAAGGATTGCTGCAGTTTAGACTGGATGAAAGGAATTAAAATTATCTGCTGATGGTCTCAGGATAGATCAGAAAATAAGCAGGTGTCCATATCACCCATCAACCACTAATGGAGAATCAAAGGCGATGTCTCACTCTAAAGACAGTGATATCTGTTTCTAGGGCTTTTTGTAAGAGATTACAAAAGTATTTCAGGTTTATTGGAGATCCTGATCAGTGACGTATCATTGCCAATGGCTGAGGCATGTTTTCTGCCCCTCCGTATGTGGTTACTCATCCTTATTTCACGCTTTTTCTTTATTTCAGAGAGCTCTTCTAGAGAAGAAGCAGAGGAAGAAACGTCTTGATCCCTTGATGGCACAGCCAAATCCTGAGGCAAAGCTGCGTAGGTCAAAGCCCAAAGGGTGTGAAGAGCAGACTCCTTTAGTAGAAACTCCTACCCCTTTCCACAGTAATGTTATGTTACATGGTGAGTAATCAACCTGATTGCAACAATGTTCCCCAAAATGCCAGTGCATGCATTTTGTCACAGATGGGCACCTATGTTGCTGTGACAGTGGTCAAGTGATGAACAACGTTGATTACATACCTTTCTATGTACCAAAGTAGAATTCTAGTACAGTATGGTTGAGTAATACTGAACTGTAAAATCAAACAAAAACCTTACTTTGAGTTTTGTGACAGCTGAGAATCTTCATGTGCCTTTGAGTAATCTCTCCTTTGTGTTAGGCTAAGAAGAACTGTAGAAATGGGTTAGGAACTTCTATAAAAGCAGGGAGATACAAATCCAAAGCAAGAGAGTCTTATGAAGCTGTAGGGTAAAGAAAAGGAAATAATCCAGTAGTGACTGCCAGTACTTTTCTTAATGGTATCATGGTATACTTCATCTCAAGACTGCGTATGACTGAATGATAAAGTAGACACGAGCAAAACAAAAGTCTTATGAATATTGATTAGATTCTTGCTAGTTTTTACCTCATTTATTGTTTTCTGTGGGCTTCAGGGAGACCACTGAAACATGAAAAACAAGTCACTATAGTGGTCCAAAAAGTCACAAGCACAAAGTGATATTGGAGCCAAAGGCAATAACTCAGTGGTCTCAAAACATTACAGTAAAATAGTGACCATTGTTAGAAGTGAAAAGAAACATAGTAGTGAGAGCCTGAAGACTTCCATGTCACAGAGAGGAAAAAAGAGTAGCAATGAAATCTGTACATGCCAGTGGAAGTGTCAGGAAGTAGTTTGAGCGCCAGGATCCCATCAGCCTATGAAGAAAGTAACAGGAAACATCCTAAGGCTTTGAGCTGCATGCTATTGCAGGACGTTATAATACCACCATTATAATAATAGGGAATTAATGTGTAGAGCTGAGTTTTAAAAACCCAAACAAAACAGTGTTACCTAGTTTGAAGGTCACATTTGGAACTATGTTATCCCCTGTCTTTTGAATGTTTTACTTGTTCTCCAGATGTCTTTCAGGATCATAGGATGGGGAGGAAAGTGGTGATGTGGTGATTTAAACACATTTATGTGTTTAAAATCGGGTGGGAGAAAGCTTCTGTTAAAAGACACTTTCAAGTCAGAAAGAGATTGGGAGAAAAGATTGATATAACTTCTAAGTTAGGAGACTTCAGTAGTACTGAAACTACAAGAAAGAAAAATGAAAACTAGCTGCTCCCTCACTAGCTTCCGTAGTTCTCAAGCTTCCTCAGTACAAACGAATCCTGTTAAGAAGTGGTAACAGCAGCAAACATGTCAGAAATATGATGACTAGATAAAGCAGTGAAGTTTGAAAAAGGAAAACAGTGGGAAAGCAAGAAAGCCAAAGCTGGAGCTACACTTCTATACTGTGTGCTACACAAACATGTATTAAGTATTATGCCAGAACATGACATCAAGATGTCTCCACCAATTATGAAGTGCAGTGCAAAGCTGTGTTGCATGTGGAAATTTCATTTCTACCAAAAAATAGAGGGCATCCATTTACAGTTTTTTCTGCCTGTGGCTGTAGATATTTTTATCAAATTTGTTTTGTGATGTTCACTGTAGAGCACTCACTTATTGGCATGGGAGCAAACAAGGAACCTGAAGGAGAAGAAAATAGAGTAGTTGCCTATAAATAAATTGAAAGATATCAATATGCATGACAAATACAACTAATTTTAATTGCTTAAGCCCTTATAAAAAAGTAGACACAATCACTATATTTATAAATGGAGAAACTGATACCTGATATGTTAAAAGTAATAGGCAGACTGTACCAGAGTCAGGCCTGACTCCTCCCAAGTCTTCTCACAAAAGTTGAACAAGTATACATCAGTACTTTAAAGGGATGCTTCAGTAAGGGAAGGTGAAAAGAAAAACCATCCTGGGATGTGTCTTTAGCCATGAAAAATAGACTTCAGCATTCTGTTTCATTTTGGCCTGCAGGCATTGATGGACCAGCTGCTTTCCTGAAATCAGAAGTGCAAGATTTGGGGACCAAGCTCCAAACTCTCTCTGCTGGATCTTCCAAAACAGAAGACAATGCAGATCAGGAAAATGATGGAGAGACTCAAACAGACACAGAAGGCAAGCCACATCTGCAAGAAATCTTGCAGAAACAAGGTAAGAGTTGATAATGGGCAAAGGTCTTTCTCAGGTCTCTTCTACTTCTTATAATTTTTTTTCAGTAGCATTAAAAAACCTAAAAAATACGAGGAATCATGAAACAAGTGTCTATAGGATATTACTTCTAAATGCAGAACTAATAGATTCTACAGCATGTAGAAGTACAGAACTGCAGTTCCTTCTTCTGATATTAATTGGAGTATACCAGTTATGTTTTAAAGGTTTATCAATGTGCTGTATAATTTATGGCCTTTCCAAGGAAGTTGGTGACAAAATTCTATACTTCACATTTTGCTAAAGTTCAGGGTATTTTTATTCCAGACTTATTATACCTGGGTATGATGCTTGAATATTTTCACAACAGCAGAACCCTCTATAGCCAGTAAGTGCTATAATTTAACTGTTTAGGAGACTAACAGGAAAGGTGTTCTTCCTGAGTCAGAGACTGTCATAATCAACAGCTTTAGAGTTTTTTATTCAATAGTTATAGCCCATTGAGTAGTTTCTCAGTGGAGTGTCCATCTCTGTCTACCAAGTATCTTATGTCACTGCCAGTACCACAGGAAACCTTTTGTGTGGCATGCAGCTTAAGCACTTTGCAGCATAATAATGGCTAGTGTTTAATATGGTACATGGCTTGTTTTCATTCTGCAGAGCATGTCTCCCAAAATGTTTCCAGCACATTTATATATTAAGGTACCACCATATGTAGAAATACTTCCATTCAGTTGTCACATGCAACAGCTGCTTACTTATAGAGAGCAACATTACACAAGAGTTAGGAAAGGAAGCAGGAGAGAATATCCAGAAACTTCAGGGGAAATTAGTGGAGGTAGAATATAAACAGTAAATTTTGAAATTGGCTGGAGTACTAGGGTTAACGCCTTTCCTCTTTCCAAATGTGCTTTGTGAAGTTTACTGACGGGTTGTTAAGACTATGTTTTTCTGTTTCATCTGAGACAAAGAACTTCCAGCAGTGCCTTTTCTATGCAGTGCCATGTTGGAGCACTGTTATCATACTGATGCTCAGATAATAATTCAGCTTAGCAGGCTGAGTGTGTTCATTTTCTATAGCGCTTTATGTGCTTTTCCATTCTACAGCCAAATTAAAGAATGGAATCACAGAACAAAATGATGCTATTCCAAGTGGAAGGAAACACTAAAGTCATGTATACAGAAGCTATAAATATAAATATCTTTATAAATGTCTTTATCCAGAGTTATTTTAGCTATATACCCACAGTCATCTCTACATAACTCTGCTTAGGTTAGTAAGTCCTGGAACTACACAGTCTGTGCTTCTGTTTTAAAAATCAAATCATTAGTAGTATTCATGAGACCCGAATTATTGCTACTGATGTAAGAATAGGAGGGGGTCTTACTGAAAAATTACCATACTTCATTTCAGTGTGTATAAAACTAAGGGGAAATGGTAAAGGATGTAAACTGTACAGACAGAGTCCAACTTACAGGATAGCTGTCAGCATATTAATCTGGATTTCTTTTTTTTGTTCTTAAGACATGGAGGGCTTTTTTGCATGAAAATAGGCAAAATTAATTCAATGACAGCATATACTAAGGAATATGTTACATCATGTAATATAATGTAAAATATGTATTAAAAAAAGCCTGACAGCTGCTTAATCATCTGCACAGTTGACAGCTGCAAACAGTCATTAGGGGTTTGAATTACAAGGCTCAGGAAGCCATACAGCATGTGAAGAAAATCAGCAGTTGAAACAACTGAAATCAATTAAAAGAGTAAAAGCAGGATAGCCATGCAAGAGTCTTCTATGAATTAGTGATGCCATGAACTCATGACACCTTCTTTCAGAGGTTACCTACTTGATCCTGTATTCTGACAGGAATTTCAGGCAGTTTGAATTTTGATGAGGAGGACACAGAAGAGGAAGAAACTAGTAAGAGACCAGCATCTCATTCACAGCATCCTGAATCTGAGAGGCCTCGTTCTGCAACCAGCGAGAAATCTTTTGCAGTAAGTGTCTTGAAATCCATTTCTGGTGAGACCTGGGCACATGCTTGATTTTAGTACCCCTTGAGCACTGGATTAAAATATAGTAGTTGCAACTACAGTAGCTAGCATCCTTGAAGGCAGAGGAGGGTCATGATTGTCAGGTTGTCTGACTGAAGTGCCATCAAGTTAAACACAAAGATCTAGTAATGATCAAAGGAACAATGGTGGGCAGAGGAACCCAAGTAGCCTAATCAGTGAAGATGGGAACACAATGAATCAGCTACTCCTAAGACCCTCAAAGGAGACAGATTAGGCCATTATCTGTGGTGTACAATCCACCAAGATGACTCAGAGAAACTCTGAAATGCTGTACAAACTTAGAGGGATCAACTGCCTGAAGGTTTATAGCATGTATTGTGGGATGCAAGGGAGAACAGAATTTTGGGATGGAATAGAGGATTCTGGGATTGGACAAAACCTCAAATGGGGTGTTTAAGGGAAGGGACTCATGAGGGAAAAGAAAGGGGTCAAGGTGGGTCAGGAAGTAATAAGTATGGGAAAACAGGGAGCAAAGGAGGTAAGAGGCAGCAGATGCATGTGAACAGCTGCAAGACAGTATGCCTGTCTGGCCAAGCCTTGTGCCTGATTACTGCAGCATGTCCTACCATCTTCTAAAATTCCATTTCTAACTATTTCCTATGTGAATGTGTTCTTGCGTACATCTGTGTGTTTGTGAGAGAAATACATACGTATGCTGACAGACTGTGTAATGGACTAACCAGTGAGTTGGAAGAGACTACCGTCAGGAAAACCTAGGGTCTGAGCTAGTGGCCTGATAAAGGGCATAGGGATTGGGCATGAACGCTGGACAGCCTTAAAAGTCCATGCTACTATTCAAAAGTCCCATGTGAGTATATTTGTCAGGTGACTGTGTGTATGTTGTGCTGCAGTAGTGGGTGAGTCGTACAAGAGGTCTGGGTGCTACTTGAGAGACTGGGCTATGGGTGCCAACTGCTAGAGATAAGGGGTGAGAGTGCTGGAGAGGGGAAGGAGGGAGATTCACTAGTGAGTTTCAAGTTTGTGTGTTTTCACTCAGATTTCTTACTGGCTATACCTGGGAATGGGGATAAACCAGCAATTTCATCTCCAAGGCCCAGTAAGGGATGAATTTCCTGGGTTCTACAATCCACAGGATTCAGCTACCTCTAAGAAAAAATTACTTTAATGACCTATACCAGATTTCCATTAGAATTCCAGTTCCTTTGGTGACCATAACTTGCATCCTGACTGTACATATTGTTCTGAGGTTCTTCCAGCATTTAGTTGAGGTGGTTCCACTGCCAGCTTACTCCGTTTCTGCTACTGTTTTGAACCAACATCATCTCAGTGCTCATTTCGGTCACAAAAATACCAGCCTGTCTTACTGCAGCATCCATCAGTCCAGCTTATCATGCTGCCTTATTTCCCATAGAGTGTTTGAAGCTCTAAAAGCAGAGAGGCTCTTTGCTTAGAATATTTACAGTTTCTCATCCTATTTTCCCCTTCCTAGCAATTCACTCATCTCTGGTTAATGGGTACTTTTTCTCCCCTTCCCTTGGAGGGCTAGTCTTTCCTCAGAGTAAAAGTCTTCAACCACTTTTTTCAGAGAAACACAGGTGGTCTCTCTTAACTTCCCTTTCCCAAGTATGTTCTTTAGACATGATACCTTCTCTTTCAACAGGCCTTTCTTTTCTTGGGGAATACCAGAGCCTCTGATATTAATTTGCTAATATGATGGTTCTTCCCACAGGAAACAGGTGCTTCCTGTAGTACATCCCCTCAGGCAGATGCACAGCTGGGAGAAGTAGAGAACTTGGAGGATTTTGCATTACGCCCTGCACCCCGTGGTGTTACAGTCAAGTGTCGAATCACTAGAGATAAGAAGGGGATGGGCCGGGGCCTCTTCCCTACTTATTACATGCATCTGGAAAGGGATGACAACAGAAAGGTATTGGAAGCAGCACACATTATCTTGAGTATTATACCACAGAATATTTTGGTGTAAGGGAGAGCTTGGAGGAATAGGCTTTCAGGGTGTGCACTTGTGGAAGAGATCAAAATTGTAGAGACAGTATTAACAGCACAGAACAAAAAGGGGAATGGATGTGGGAAATTAAGAGATAACAGTTTGGATAGCAATGCCTCTGCATTCTTACAAAGCTCCAGTCTTGATCAAAGTTTTGTATTTCCAGACATTCCTTCTTGCAGGGAGAAAACGAAAAAAGAGCAAAACGTCCAATTACCTCATATCAGTTGACCCAACTGATTTATCTCGGGAAAGTGAAGGTTTCGTTGGAAAACTCAGGTGAGAACCACAGATGAAAACTACAGACAGGAGAGAGTGGATTTTCATTTTAGTTGAGTTGGGATTATGAACAGCAATCTGGTATCAATTCAGAGAGAATGAACTTGCATCGTCCTGCTTAATGTAATCTGTATTCACCTGAGTTGGCAACCTTTCTCCAGCGTTACCATTCACCGTGGCAATCCAGAGAAGAAATTCCGGTTTGATACCTTTCCAGGATAAGTTACAGGCTCAGTTCACTATGGGCACTTCATGGAAGCTCCTTACTGAGCTGGCAATAGGAAGATACAGATGGCAGGAGATGTGTGTTTTCACTGTGCTGTACAAATACCTTCAGAAGATGACAAAACTTTCCGCTGATGCCTCTCTCTTTCTCTGTCTTTCCATAACCTGACATTAGGTCAAACCTCATGGGAACTAAATTTACAGTCTATGACAATGGAGTTAGCCCAGTCAAGGCACGAAGTCTAGTGGAAAAGGCTCATACGAGACAGGAGCTTGCAGCTATTTGTTATGTAAGTAGTGCCTCTCCCCTTTTGCCCCTTTCTTTTTTGTCACCTGGTTACTGAGGAAACAGGGCTTCATGCTGCCTGGAAGCCTCCTTCCCTTAACTTTGGGACAAACTGACCAATCTCAAACAGATACAACAAAGGGCAGACGCCTCAAAGACAAGTTCTTACAAGTTTAATGGGCCGGGGCTGGGAGGGGAGTAATCAATGCCAGGGAAGGGAGACCCAAGCTAACATACTGATGACTTTCTTATCTGGCCTGATTCAGTGTGTGGCTAATCAGCATATCCTTTACATGGAGCCAGCCATAATATGAACTGCCTCTTGCCCAGCTGGTATCTGGTGGACACTAAGAAGGAACTGGGAGTAGTACGCTGTGAAGTAGAGTTACTCCTTTGCAGAGCCAAAGACTTTTTGGTGGATAGGAAGGAGCTGGTATTATTTCAGTAGCAGCTTGTTGTTGGTAAGGATATGGTTCCAGGGGAAATCATGATTTGCTAGCTCTGTCCTAGAGGTGTTCTTTTGGTCTTCTGGATCACCTCAATCTAGGCTTCAGAGTGAGGAGGCACTTCTGGACACTCCAGAATTATGTGAGGGTTCTCATGTCACATTGTTTCATATTCCAGCCCTGAAGTTTGAGTAAAATTTGAGGTTCTTTACAAAATGATGGCCAGTCAAGTGGAAGGACTTTTACTTTTATCATGGGTACAGCAGCAGAAAGTTAAAGGCACATTAACCTATTAGAGCATGATCTTGATTTTTTTGCTGTTGATCTTAATGGCCCTTGGGAAAAAAATTGGTGTGATAATTCCGGTACTAGCCTGTTTACAGAAGTATCACTGGATATTTTCTTTGTATACAGTGTTCTTCAGTTCCCTACCCAATTGTACATAGCAGGGTGTTAAAATGAGTGTGCAGCAGACAATATAAAGTCAGCTTTTCAGATTTATGAACTTTTATATACAAGAAGCTCATAAAGTTTATGTATGAATAAAATCAGTATCCTCATTCTCATATGTGCCCCTAGATTTTCTGAAGTGAAATAATAGAGGTTGCAACTCCAACTCCAGGTTCTGTATCTGCAAAATACACTAGCATGGGAGGAGAAGCAGTATCACTTCTACCAAACAATTTAGTACTTCTAAAATATTCTGGCCTTTTAATTTGCCTTTGGGATTTTTAAAGGTTATCACTAACATTGTTACAGAACACTTTAAATGGACCCTTGGATTTTGGCTGACATTAAATGGATGGTTTGAGAATGCTAAGACTTTTTTTCCTTTGCTTTTTGTACCAAATTTATACCCAATCCACTTGGAGCAGTACAGTGCAGTGCATCCATCCTGCAGTACTCTGGAAAAATCTGCTTGTCCTAAGACTGAAGCTTGGACAGATGCTGAATACTTTGCCTTCTGGGTCTGTCCTTATTAATTTATAAAAGAGCATGATTTGAGAGAAGATTGTGGGTATGCTCTTAAACACAAATAACAGCACCTAAAGAAGAATGTCATTTGTTCTTCAGGAACATTTTAGCCTGAATGGTGATATATATATAACAGACTCAGGTCAAAGATATTTGCCTTTTACCATACTTGAGGCTTGTTCACTAGCAAGATTTTAGCAGTTTTGCCTCTGCAAAAACTTATGCCTGGAAATTGCATTTGTCTCATTTTGTTATAAATGTTTCATTAGGTTAACAGGTGCACTCTAAATTAGGTAATACTATGTATGTCTTTTAATGCAGTTCTCGGAATGGGAGAGAAAGCTGTTCTCAGTGATTAAACACAGTTGCAGTTAGATAACTGCTACTGCAGATGTAGCTAGCAAATCTCTAAAATAGAAACGTGGATTCAAATTCAGTTTTTCTGTCTTTCCTTCTTTGAGATCTCATTTACTGAAAATAATGTCTTTCCTTGTCTTTCAGGAAACCAATGTGTTAGGATTCAAGGGTCCCAGAAAAATGTCTGTGATCATTCCAGGAATGAATATGAATCATAAGCAAATTCCAATCCGTCCACGAAATGTGAGTTATGAAGTTTGGTCGTATCTCAGATTGGAGGAAGAGATTAAAACTTTCTCATAGAGGTCTGGGTGTTACTGACAGTCATGTTTTTTAGAGTAAGGCTGTTAATACCCAGGGCTTTAGCAAGTCTCAATGGAGAGTAAATACAATGTAGCCTAAAGGTGTTAATTTATTTATTCTTGCCTTTACCTAAATTTTAGCCTTATGAATTATGTTTGTATCCTTACTTGTCTTTTGGTCAGCCTATTTTCTTAGCTATTGCAATGGCTAGTGTATGTTGTTGCTGTTGCACCTACAACCCCTCCGCCTTGGTGGGACCCTGTTATGCTGAGAGTTGGATGAACACAGAACAAACTTGCTTCTCTCAGGAGCTTACATTCTTAGCCAGTATATGAATTACAACACATATATAATAAATAGATAAGGTGATATTCTGGTGTAGTAGCAAGAGAGTAAATACATTTTTGATCAGAATGTTGGTCAGTCTCTTTGTAGGAATTGCAGAAAAGGAGGATTATTTAAGGAGGAAGTGGGATGAGGAGAAGGATGGAGTTTTGTGGTGACCAGTGAGGATTTCTCGTACATATGGGGGATGATATAGCTAAAAGCTTACTGAACTGTATCTGAAGACATATTAAGGTGTATGATGAAAATAGTTCCGTTCCCTTAATGTGGGTTTTATGTTTGGTGTGATAGAAGAACAAAAGGCAGAAAGGACAGGTGCCAACTGAAAGACATGGTTAGTGTTTTAAGCTAGAAAATGGTATTTGCAGCCATGTTGTGATTAGATATGAGTAGGACAAGAGTGTATTTGTTGAGGTCAGAGAAGAAAGGCTTTGAGTGAACATTCAGAGTCATGAGAGCCTGGAAAAGAGTTTTAATTTTTGTGAATGGGCAGGAAAATTGTATCTGGAGGTGGTCATTTATTCATCATCTTTCAATTGGTATTGCCAGCTCCGCTGTCAGTACAGTAATGATTCCATGGCTCTGCCTTTAATTTTCGCCCCTATTTTCACAAGTGTTTTGCTAGCAAGCAGGTGTACTGACAGTGGACAAGGCTGAAACACAAAGTTGTTCTGAAAAGTTGGCAAAGCTTTCACTGTGGGGGTTTGACTCTGTCTTCCTCCTCTATAGTGTGATGCCTCCCATTAAGCAATACTGCCCCCACTACAAAGGAGGAAAAATTGCATCTAAATGCAGTTGGTGCCAATTCTTAAAGTTCTTTTTGCATCTTTAAAAAAGTAAATAAAGATAAAATAAAAATATAAAGTAGCTATTTTAAACTGAACAGTAAGTTTTATTTAGGTTATCCTCAAAAATCCACTATCATATCTGTATATAATACTAAAACAGTTACTATAGCTGTATCAGTCAGACCTCCACAACAGGTTGTTTTCTGATAATTTTTTCCCATTAAATAACTTCAGTTTTGATTCTTTTTCTTGGGAGTTTTAGCATATATTATTTCAGTTTGGATTTTATTTGCTGCCCAACTTTTAAAATTAAACCATATGTCATGTTGTTTCACTCACCACTATTTGCAGCTCCTTGTAATTAATTCTGTTTGTCAAATTTAATGTGCTATTTTACCTTCTTTTTATATCTTTTTGGTTTTATTTCTCTCTGTTTTTCATATTGTGCATCACTTATTAGACCCAATAGGATGACATTTAACCTACTTAAGGCATATTTACAGCCCACTGCAGCCTTTGGACTTTCTACTGAAGCACCCCAGGGCCTGGCATTATGCAGTTAATTGTAGATTATTTTCTTTTGTTTCAAAGTTTAGAATGTTAGAAATGGAAGTTGGATCCAACTGGATCAGAGAAGGCTTGAGACTTAGAAAGATTTCCTGCCAGCAGGATGGCAGTCATCTGTGGCCTGTGAATTGCTTCCTTTCCTACGTGCACGCTTCCTTCTCTCTCACTCTTTTTCCTTGTTTGGGTGGAAATATGGCAATAGCTTATTGAATGGAAAGTAATGCTTGGACTGGGAATCCATGAAAGTATCTTCCTGGTACTTACAGGAAATTTTTGGTGGGACTGACTTTAAGTGCTGTCATTGTGTTTCATTAAACAGGGATTGACATTCAAGTGACAGACTGCACACACATGAGAAAGGCAGTACTCAAAAGCAGAGCCATTACAAATCTGATAAATGTATTTCTTTCTTCTGAACAGAAACGTGAGAGTCTGCTGTCAAAATGGCAAAACAGAAATTTAGAGAACCTCATTGAGTTGCACAACAAGGCTCCAGTCTGGAACGATGATACTCAGTCCTATGTTTTGAATTTCCATGGGAGAGTCACTCAGGCCTCAGTGAAGAACTTCCAGATTGTCCATGACAATGACCGTAAGCGCCTGGTGGAGAGTGTGTGGGGCTTATTTGAGCAGGGAAAACCCAATTTATTTCATGAGGTTTGGGAGGAATAGGACACACTTCCTGGAGAAGGGAGCATGGGTGGAAGAATTCAGCTCAGGGTTACTGGAGACTTCTCAGCTGTCAAGAAAATTATATAAGGCCTCCCTTTTTCTGGGGTGGGTGCAGAGACTGGTGTCCATAGCTGCAGCAAAAGAGGGGGCGAATGCAAACTTCCCGAAGGGGAAGAGAAGAATTAATACAGCACCTTCAGCCCAGCAAAAGAGTGGTTTGAGCTTTGGTTCTGAAAAGAAAGATAATCTCTAGAATAACACAGTCACTCTAGAGAACAGATTTCAAGGCCACCCTGGTGAGAAAGGATGGATACACCAACCACGTACATTTGAGACTGCCAGATGTGTGGGTTTTTGTTTGTGGTTGGTTTGGGTTTTTTTTTTTTTCTTTGCTTCACTCTGAAATTGTTGGTCTCTGAATCTTTCTTTTCTCCCCAGCTGACTACATTGTGATGCAGTTTGGTCGTACAGCGGAAGATGTGTTCACTCTGGACTATAATTATCCTCTCTCTGCTCTTCAGGCCTTTGCTATTGCACTCTCCAGCTTTGATAGTAAATTGGCCTGTGAATGAGAGACAACAGACTTGAAACATGGAACTCCCATCCCTGCATCTTGTTGTAAGAGTTCCATGTGGAGTAATGAAAAGCACATTGGGGATGGAAAGGACTGGAGGACAGACTTCTGCAAGTTGATTAGAAAGCAAATATTAGGCTTAAGATATGGTAGTTGACAGTAGACCATTTTAGGAGATTGTCCCAAGACTTAGCAGTCTCTGTATGCATTGTGGAAGAACAAGAAATATGGGTGATGTTTTTGTCATTGGTGTTGATTCTGCTTTCCAAATCCTTGTAACAGATGCTGCATGAGAGCAGGCTAAGGAATTTAGGCCACTAATTGCAACCGTTTGCAGCTAGGATTAGAAAAATAATAGTTTAGTGTTACCTTGGGAATTCCACAGTGCCCCTGAAGATGATGATATTGATCTGATCAGGAACTCGTAAGTTCCTGATCAGATGAATTCAGAAAAAAGGAGGACAGTAATTGGCATGTGTTCTCTTTTGCCCTATGTAGCATTTTGCTGTCTGTTACAAGAGTCAGATACAGAAAGATTCAAGTTATGTGTCTGTGCAACCATAGGTAATGTTCAACAAACACAGAGATGGAATGGGACATTAGCTCTAATAAAACACTTTTCTCTTACTCTCTGGGATGATTCTCTGTTAAGGCTGATAGTCTAGTTCACTTTCCATTAATTTCTAATTGCTCAATATTCCTTGACAGTTTTTTTACCAAATAAAGAACAATCAAATCTCAAATGCTCCCTTTTTAGTTGGTGATTTATTTTCTGTTTCTGTTATTCTTGACCATGTGAAAAAATTAGACTGAAGAGATGATAGAATCTGAATGAATTTGGCAGAAGGCAATATTGTAACAATATATAGTACTATTCCTGAAAAGCACTGTTCTGATTGATTTAATCTAGACTGTAAGGTGGTCAGAAATATTTTTTAATTTGTCCATTGTTTGAAAAATTTGCTACATTTTTAGGAATAAGTTAGTTACTGATTTAATTTTTTTAACGTAAGATTATCTCAAATCATGACATATTAAAGTAGATTTTATATAAATAATTTTAATGTGACTATAAGGAGTTACCTCAAAAGGACATTATAGATGTTTTCAAAGGCATCAGTAAGTTTAAAAAAATTAAGAAATACATCACGGGGCTTTGCAATGTGTCCTTCCAGTGTTCCATTTTTAATGCTGGATGTACAATATGGAAACTGTAGGTCACAGCATAGAATGCTTCTTGATTCATATGGCCTTGATTCATCAGAGTGAATTGCTGCACACTGTGACACATAAGCCTCATAGCGTACATATCTGCTGTGTACTAAAGCAGAGAACAGTTACTGTCTTGCCTATTTCATGCCTGTTATGCATATTCATGATGATCCTGGAAAACTGTCCCTCTATGGAGAAAAGAATAGGTGTTCTCCAGCTTTGGACGTCGTCATTGTCAGCAGACTAACTCTGTTTCAAGCTCCAAAGAGAGAGATTTATTGCTTGTGGTCTCTGGAGTCTTTGCAGTGGTAGATATCACTTGCTCGTTCAGAATAATGAAACTTTGTGAAGACATTTTCTGATGCTGCCAGGAAAAAAAATTATGGTAATCATGTGTAAACTCTGTATTTAACAGTAAGTTATGAATTGATGCTGAGAACTACAGCTCGCTTATCTCGCAGATGCCCATTCTACATTAGCTGGTGAGCCATTGTCTTGAGATGATCTCATGAGCAGACCAGTCTTGAAGAGAACTTGAATCGTGGGTCTCTCTTGTGCCTTCATATACTTCCTGCTTATCAGGCTGAAGACAATACCTGGCAGTGTTTTCCAGTTGTGGTCTTCTGAGCTCTTGGCTGATGGCTCTGCATTCCCTCTACCCATCCAGAAAAACAAAGTCAGTTTGTTACCTGTCTGATTATTTTTCTGACTAGGACTGTGTGAAAGAAACTGCCTTATGTTAGTTTGGAGTGACCTGAGGATAGAATGCTAATTTTCAATTCAAGATTATTTTCTCTGTGCTCAGAAAGCCACAGTAACATCCCTTTACTCACCCTTTCAGCTAGGCTTGTCAGCAGTGGCTTTTCAAGCTATTTGTTGACATCAGATGATCCTAGCAGAGTCAGGGCCTCTGGGTCTCAGTCAAATTATGCAGACAGATGAACTGATTCAGTGCTCTTTTATCAGATACTGTTCTACGTGAATTGTATTTATAACTTTTATATCTAACTGAAAATAAACTAATTTATATATTGAAAAAATCCTTAATTCTAAACAAGGTTTTTTGGTTTTGTTTTTTTTTTTAGGATTTTGCTGTCACTTCTGGGTGTTCTTTGTTACTCCTGTACTAGATACTACCTCAGTTTCTTGTTGTCGTCTTAATATCTCATCTCTCTTCATACTCACCCTTTCCTTTGTAATTCTGAGTTCTCTTTCTTCGTGGTGTTTTTTCTTTCATACACTTAGACGTCTGGGAATAAATGTAAGGTTAGTCTCTCTAATACTTTTTTCCCCCCTCCATCAGCAGGTCTTCCTGTATAGTTCTTGGTTTCCATTTGATTATCTTGTTACACTTGTTGCACTTCTCTGCCCCATGTTTTTTATGTTTCTCCCAGCATCCAGTTAGGGCTTTTGAGGTGGTTCTTTATGCATTTTCCTACCCTCCATCTGAACCTGTCCTCCTGTTGAAGTACAATACCACATATTTCTGAATCAAGAACTGAAATAATACAAGGCTAGGAGAAACACTAAGTTGAAGTGGTTATTTTTTCCCTATTTCCACTGGGAGAAATATGAACTTCAGTAAGAGGAGATACAGTGGTTCTGATAATCAGAAACTGACACAGCTCTCAATGTGTAGGCCCTATTCTTCATGCACCTTTTTTCCCCACTATTTCTATCTGAGCCAAATTAAGTCTAGTTGGGAGAGAAAACTAAGCAAGCAGTACTACTGGTATTTGTTCTTAGTACAGTAATATTAGTTGCATACATGCAAATATAACATTCTTGAAATCTCGGAGATATCTTAAAACAAAAAAGGAAGTATATTAAACCATTAAATATGAATCCTAAAGGCAGGCCTAGAAGACTAAAACAGCTCCTAGGCTGCTTGTAAGTTAGTATATAGCTAGTAAGCTACTTGGCTCACAAACATAAAAGTGAATAATTTCTTGCTCTTCTCAGGGTCAGTCCCACTCTCATTGAAGTTTTGCTGCTGAATTTGGTAGCAAGAGGACAGGGGGTTTTGTTACTGTTGGCCTAATAATTATATTATACTTGGTGTGCTCCTCTACTTGCTGGTATTAACTACTCTGTAGATATCAGTTGACCTTGAATTAGGTTTCCTGGTACAGAAGACAAACGAAGCCTTCCCCTTACCCCACATTCCCCCCAGATTTATAGGTCAAGAGCTAAGAGTTTGTGCAAAGTCTTGTGAAACTGAACTATGGACAGATTCCTTCCTTGACAGAGTAAAGCGTCTCATCTTCTCTGCCACAGTGTCAAACTGTTGTACATAACTGCAATTTGGTACTACAGCTGAAACCCAGAACTAAGACAGACACTAAACGTATCCTCCAGCAAAGAGATTTTGGCCCAGGATATGGTTATGAAGATGAGTAGAAAAGGAACACTGGTGTAAGGACCTCCTTGTTAACAGGGAAAACAGCCTGCTTCAGCTGTGAAGTGGTAAGAATTGAAAGCGCTGCTATGAAAGAAGGCAGAGACCTTGTATCCACTGTTAACTCTTGTATCTCTTGAAATGCATAGAGTTTTTTGCATTCTCATTCCACCCCTTAACATGTTCTATAGGGAATTATTCTTTTCCTCCTGGAAGCTGGATGTCACTTCTTTGGTCCCAAAATGGGAGAAAGATCCAGAAGTAAACTGATTTCAACAAAACACATTAAAGTAAAGGCTATTATAATTGTAACCTGCTTTGGTAATTTAACATTTAAGAGAATAACATAAACATGGGTGAATGTATTCTAGATGATGGAATTTGTGATCATTTACTTTGATTACTGCTCTCTACAACTACCTGAAAGGGTGTTGTGGCAACATGGGTGTTGGTCTCTTCTCCCAAATAACTAGTGATAGGACAAGAGGAAATGGCCTCAAGTTGTGCCAGGGGAGGTTTAGATTGGATATTAGGAAAAATTTCTTCACCGAGAGGGTGGTCAAGCATTGGAACAGGCTGCCCAGGGAGGTGGTGGAGTCAACATCACTGGAAGTATTCAAAAAACATGTGGACATGGCACTTCCAGACATGGTTTAGGCGGCTTGGTGGCGTTGGGTTAATGGTTGGACTTGATGATCTTGAAGGTCCTTTCCAACCTTAATGATTCTGTGATTAAATTAGCATTTTCAAACAAGGTGAACCATTGCATTGTCTGCAACAAAACAGCTTAAAATTATGATGAAAACAAAGGCTTGATTTTTTAAATTGTTAATTTAATAGAGACCTGTATTTATTAAAGGGAAAGTAATACTATTTTACTGTGAAAAGTTACTTTATTTTAAAAGCTGCATATCAAAATCATTCCGATAGAGTACAGATAGGGTTGGGGAATTAAGTCTGATCAGCTTCCCCAACTCCCTCTGCTTTCTGTTTTAAGCAGAATAGTTTGCTTCCACGTTAACCACCAGTAAAGAAAAAAAAAAAAACCAAACCACCAAAACCCCTGTATTCTCTTGAGTGGGTTTCCACGTGCAATTAACTAGAGTACTGCAAACAATTTGTGTGATGATTCACAGGAAGGAATAGGTTTCAATTCCTTCTCTTTAAGCTATGTTGATTCTGCAGGGAAATGGGAGCAAAACAATACATTAGTCACATAATCATGAGACCTGGGCTAGAATTCACAGTGAACAAATGTGATGAGAAGTGAACTACCTTTAATATATATTTATTTTTCCTAAAATTACATGTTTTAAAATATGGCTTAGTAGAAATAGTGGCTAAATGAGATCATTACAGGGCTTTATATAACAAACAAAAACCCACAAAATCATGTAATTGAATTTTGTAACTTCATCCTATTTATACTGTATATACTCTCGATTCCTACAGTTGTATTGGAACACTTTTTTTCTTATGTATTCATAAAATAAAATTATTGCTGCATTGCCTTACAAAGAAAAGCAATTGTAAATGTATTAAAAAGTATTGCCAATATCACTTATCTTCAGCACTGCCAAACTAAAAAAAAAAAAACAAACAACCCAACCCCACCCCCCAAACCCCCCAAAACAGTGAAGTTAGCCTTCCACATCCCAAGGCGAAGTTTATGAAGTTCATGGGCTTTGCCATCTGGTTTCTGAGGCCTTGGGCCACATTTAGGTCCTGTTTTGAGTCTTTTCTCTGCAACTTGAAAGCGTTATGAACTTTTTTAGCTTTAGGTTCTTACCAAAACCTGAGATTTTTCTTAATCCATTTCTTCAATACATTTAAGTTTTAAACAAAGCCAACTGTGTCATAGCTCTGCCAGAGGTAGTTCTGTGCACACCAGGCACATGTGACAAAGTCACCAGCTGGAAACATGAAAAAGTTTATTTGCTGATGTAGCTGCACTGCCCCAAGCTGCTAATAGGATGTAGTTACTTTTACTGAACTTGGTGTTTTACCACTGCTTTTGTTTTGGGGATGTGGTTTTCCAACCCTAGTGCAACTCTCAGTCTTGTATCGGCGTTTTCTAGTGCTGCACGTTGACATTCCTGTATGAACGGATAGGAAAAGAGCAGCTTCGTCGTGAGACTAAGAAAAGCCCCAGAAGACATCCCTCTCCTGTTAGGCGAGTAGCTTATTTTCCGGGATGCTTTCGGGACGATTAAACCGTTATAACTGCTGCTGCGGCGTTGGGCCTGGTTTGTTTTGCAATGGCTCGGCTACACTGGGTGGAAATCGCAACACGTCCCTAAGGGGCTTCGAAGAAGTGTTGCCCGCGGGCCGCGCCTGGCTCGAAGGGTC
>NW_010560531.1:853-1124 GCF_000687285.1 Phaethon lepturus | reverse complement strand
GATTGGGCCCTCCACCAGCAGGACGCTTGTTTTCATTTCATCTTTTCCCCAAGGAAAGTTGCACAGAGACGATGCCGAGGTTGTGAGGACATCGTAGCAATCTGGAGTGAAGCGAGGAACTGCCTTAATTTGCTCTCATGGCTGAAAAGATAAACCCAAGGGGTTATAGTGACCTACATTACGCGGGTGCTGGGTGAAGGGGCTGGGCGGAAAAGCCGCCACCAGCGAGCGGCTGGCTGGAGGGGGGGCAGGTTTCGCCAGGGCTGTGACG
>NW_010560531.1:370-636 GCF_000687285.1 Phaethon lepturus | reverse complement strand
GCAGCACCCATGGGTGCCCAGCAGCGCCAGCAGCCCTCGGGCTGGAGATGGACCCGGCCTCGCCGCGTGTCACATTGGCTTCTTGCCATTCTCCCAGTATTGGGCTGCTAAAAATAATCGAGAGGCAGCAAAGAGAAGGCGACGAGTACCTGAGCCTTCACGGCATTGCTTCGTGGCGCGTTTTCATTTTGGCAGATGGGGCTGGATGGGCTGACGTGACCGTGCTCTTGTCCCAGGGGGCTCTGGGAGCCGGGGGGGGGGGTCTG
>NW_010560531.1:0-227 GCF_000687285.1 Phaethon lepturus | reverse complement strand
ACCGACCCCCCTGAGGGCCTTGGTCACATCCCTGCACCCCCGCGGCTCCCTGCAAGCCAGGGGACCCCTCGGCTTATGCCGGCGGGTGGGGAGCCCTGCAAATGCTGCCCCCGCTGCCTGCATGGATTCCTTTGGGGCTTGTTTTTTGTGTTTTTTGGCTTTTTATTAGGGCTCAGGCAGCAGGCGGGAGGGGGAGGACGGCGACCCCATACTCACGCCGTCCTGCG
>NW_010560530.1:0-502 GCF_000687285.1 Phaethon lepturus | reverse complement strand
GGGGCGTTAGTTTTTTTTACGTCTTCCAGAGCAACCACTACGCGTACTGAAGCCCTGCTTCCCAGGAAGTTTCTGAACATCACCTACTGATGGGAAGTAGAGAATAAACCTTTTGTTTTCCTTTGATGCTGCATGCAGCCTTTGCTTTTCCTTTATTAAGCTGCCTTTATCTTGACTCATGTGGGGTTTTTTTCCATCTTAATTTCTCCCACCCCCGTCATGCTGAGGAGGGGAGTGATAGCATCGCTTAGTGGCACCTGGCATCCATCCAAGGTCAACACACCACATGAGGTCCTTCAGTCTGCCATCTCAGTGGAGGTAGGGGATGGAGATCCACATGGCAGCAAAGACACAAGGTTTGTTGATGTGTTAGAAACCACGGAAGCATCTGAAAACAGTCACATAGGAATTAGGGCCTCTCCCCAAAAAAAGGTGAAAGGATCAAGAGCTCAGCTGAAGTGCATCTACACTAATAC
This sequence comes from Phaethon lepturus, assembly GCF_000687285.1. NCBI lineage: Eukaryota > Metazoa > Chordata > Aves > Phaethontiformes > Phaethontidae > Phaethon > Phaethon lepturus. The sequence goes on along the minus strand of NW_010560530.1, from coordinate 26 downwards.
ACGCAGCATGGGCAACAAACAGGAGG
>NW_010560529.1:10858-11071 GCF_000687285.1 Phaethon lepturus | reverse complement strand
ACTCGGAGCACCGACCCGCAGGCAGGAGAGGTGTATCCCATCTCGGTCTGCAGGAGCAGGGGAACTCGCCACCGCCTTTTATCACAGCGAATGAGGGGCCAGGGTGGCACCGCTCCTGCTGCGCCAGCTGCCTTCCTGCAGGAACAAGGTCCTCCGTTTCCATGGCCCGTCCCCCAGCACCTCCCCGGCAAAACCGCCAGCAACAGCGGTGGG
>NW_010560529.1:8321-10782 GCF_000687285.1 Phaethon lepturus | reverse complement strand
AGCAGGAATAACAAAGGGCTTTCAGCCGCGGTCAACTCCGTGCCAGTGATAAAACTCCCTGTGTCTGGGAGTCTTTTGCCCATTACCAGTCCCTGGGGGCCCACAGTGCCTTTTGTCCCAACCTTCCTCCTGGGACAGGTTCGGAAGCATTGAGGAGGTCTCCACTTGTGTACAGATTCCAGAGGAGCACAGGCTTTTTAACATATCGGCTCCCCGTTCTCAGCCAGCAAGCCTATAACGAGGTATGGAAAGACCTCTCATAAAATGCTGACTGCAGAAAAGAAAGAGAACATCTTCGCTGCAGGGGAAAGAGCCTCAGCTCAGCTCCAGTTGGCAAAGTATTTTTCTTGGAGTACAAGAGGCACAGAGTCTGAGCCAGAAAACATTTCTGCTTTTCAGATAGTGAAGACGATGCCTGCAGTAGTAGACTATCATCTCATCTATTAAACCATACTTGCTCTGTGAGTTCTGCATTCACGCTGTGGACTTATTTTCACCTATTTTCTCCCCAGTTAACACCAAATTGAAATCACTGTCCAATCTTACGGGTTTAAGTCACCGTATGTTGTTCTAGGTACTTCTGGTTTCGTTATTGCATGAATACAGGAAAACAGGTAATGGGCCCATTACAGATCACTAGTCTAGCATCCTGCCTCCAATGGGAGCGATTAAAATGCCAGATGAAAGCAGAAATCCCCCATATAGATATGGAATAATATGTCTAATGTTAGGTAAGAACTACTCCTGATCCCTAACCAATAATCAAGGTACATCCCAAAGCCTGACAACTGAGAATATCTTATAATTTCCTTACCTTGGTGAATGTCGCTTTAAGAAGATTAATTTTTTCATATAAAGCCAAATTCCCCAGGCCTTTATTCATTCCGTATTCCAGCACTGGAGCCTTCCTCCTAACAGTCCATATGATATGACCCATAATCCACAATCAGTTTAAACTACTGGGTATGATTGCTTTCCCATATTTGAGCTCTCCGGGTTCAAGTGTTGGAACAGGCACAAGCCAGGGCCCAGCTGTTCAGACAAAGCTGAAAAAGCTCCCTGAAACAGAAAAGAGCAAAACCTGCCACCCCACCTGCAACACCTCACAGCCTCTACCTGAACTCACACCGCCCCACTAAGGCACAAAACAGCAGTGGTGACCACAGCCAGGTGGTGGCTTTGTGCTAGGCTGCCTGACTGCGCCGGGGCCAATGCTGCTAACGGACAAGCAGCAAAAGCAAGTGCCGATGAGGCTTTGTCATGGCACTCGTGATGTGAGAGAACTAATACTATAAGTCCTTCTATTAACTCTGCTTCTGCAACCTTTGCCTACACGTGCTTTAGCAGATACCTGCAGAGCAGCTATTTCTTTTTTGCTTTGTATTTCATATAACCAGAATTGCCAGGAACACCAACTTTAGGTACACTCAGGTCTTTTGGGGGTCAAACACACTCCCAATGTTTTCTCAGACTGCATAGCCGTAAGTATCGCCACGTTCCAGCAGGCTCAGGAGAAACTCACACTCTCAAGTTCCTCCCCAGCTAACCTTGCGCCTCGCACTGATAAAGAACCATGGCCTCTCTCTTGCTCCACAAACACAATGCCAGGAGCAACTGATTGACAGATCACAAGCTCTCCACTGATTCACAGCATCCAGCATCTCCTCTGAATGAGGCACAGCTACACACTGCTGCAACCAGTGACAAGCAATTTAGCAGAGCCCCAGGGGAAAAGAAGCCCTTGCAGAAAGCAGAGCTGCAGCCTACTAGTCCAACTCTTGTCTTATGTGATCCCTGCCCTGAGGATGAGGCTTGACATGCTAGATGGGTTCCCAGCAGATGACAAGTCATGCTGCTGCATCATGTACTGGAAAGAAAGCTTCCAAAGAAGTCTGGAGGTGTTGCTCCTCCACACACATAGAGGTTGCAAAACACTACCAAGTAACTTCTGTCCAAGGATAGCAAAATGTTCTCCAGGCGTAAGTAATAGTATTATTCCCAAAGGAGAAAACTAAGACAGGGGAAGGTTACTTGACTTTCTGAAGGTTACAGAGGAGAGCTGTGGGATATCCAAGAACAGAAGTGGTATCTCCTGGCCCTTAGCCGTGTGCTCTCAGACTGTAACCTACCCTGTTACTAGGTCACACTGCTGGAGCTATGCAAAATTCAGTGGTTTCACTTCCCAAGCATCTCATGTGATTGCTTTGCTTTGGTTTTGGTTCTTGTGGGTTTCTCACCCCTGGAGTTTTGATCTGCCTACTGGGTTCAAACCAAATCCAAATCTCAAACCTAGTCAAAGAGGCCAAGTTTCCTCTGGTCACATGACCAAACATGAAAAATGCATCAGATCATAACATTTATTGTAAGCCCACACGCCTGCTCCAGCATTGCTTGAAGATCTCTTTAAATTCCTCATGGCCAGACCAGGAGCAGATGCAAGTGGCAAGCTCCCCCTGCAAAA
>NW_010560529.1:0-8290 GCF_000687285.1 Phaethon lepturus | reverse complement strand
GGAAAGAGCAGGGGGCTGTGAGCTGAGCCAGGATCCTGGTTCATTTCCACAATGCCCACATGTTACAGCCTTCCATGGGGAAGACATCCCTGGAGAACTGCCTTAGCTCCTGGTGTGCCACATCTTATTTTCCCTCAGAGACATTCCTCTTGTGGGAATCCCGGCTAAACAGTACAATAAGGGAGACAGGCAGGAGAGGTGAAGACAATTCAGTGAGGACTAGTTTAATGCACAGCTTCCCACTGAGCTGCATTTACCGTTGTGCCTGGAGGACAATCTAACACCTTCTGCAGCTTATCCTGCCCAGGGTGTACCACTGACACTGCAAGATGCAAGAACAGGAATGTGTGTGGGTGCAGAAGGTCCTATTAGGCAGGCCTGGCCAAGCCTTCTCATAAGTAAAGAGATGCAATTTTCACCCTTTGAAGTCACCAGGGGACTTGCTCGGCCCACCTTGCACATCGAGCTGCTCTTCGGCCTCCCCCCTTTCCTGCACACTGTGCCATAGCAGGATCGTGGTGCATCTGTGCGGATGCTGGTCTGAACATCCCGATGTTGAAGGCAAAACAAAAACAAAACAAAACCCAAAAACAGAACGGTCAGGGAAGAGGTTCAAGCGCCATCTATTGGGGATCTCCCTTCATTACACCAAGGGAGACACAAGGATGAGCTGAAAAAACCTCATCCATCCCCTGGCCTATGACTTTAACTGAGTGATGTCTGAGACAGACACAGTGCCAGGCACGGAAGGAGTATCTGTCTGCCAAGGGCAACGCTAAAAGAGAATAGCAAGGCAGAAGCAGGATGAAAGCTGAGCCTAGAGCTTGCTTGGAGGGTGATGGGGACCCAAAGCCAGGCACATCTTGAATGGTGCCGCAGAGCAGGGTCATCCAACAACTGACTCAGCCACAGTCCAATGTATGTAGATAAAAGCAGGGGAGAAGGACAGTCCACAAAAATAATGAGAGTTGTTCCTAGAACAGTATGAATGACAAAACAGGCTAAGGGCATCGAGCTCCATCCCTGAGCCATCCACCAATCACTTACGGCAGGTACCACAGGGCATTTCTCCTCCCAGCATGTGAATTGCTGAGCCTGTAGACTCCTTCAGAAGGGATCACAGAATCATGGAATCTTTGGGTTGGAAGGAACCTTTAAAGGTCATCTTGTCCAACCTCCCTGCCTCTGTGCGATGTCTGCCCTAACACAGGCCAACCTAAGCCGAGTCCCTGCCATACAAAACATAAACACCCCATGACCCAGCTGCAGGGCTGAAGTTGCAGTGCACACAAGTGCTCTCCAAGCTCTGGCCATATGGTCTTTATACCAGCAGTGTGAGGCAGGCAGTTGGGAAACATCCCATGTGTGGTCACAAAGGAGCCCTTCGCTAAGGCTATAGACACCCAAAGGTGGGAACTGGCCACCATTACCTTAACAGATACAAACGGTCCCAGAACTGAGCCAGCTGCTGTCATGCAAACACTTTGGACATTCAGGGAATATCAGGAAGGGCTGGTCAGAGATGGCTGAGATTGACAGCTATCTGTTCTCTTTTAGTCACATCTGAGCGATGAACTACCTAGGATACATGTTTTTGCATCTGCAGTTTCTTACTGCCACCAAAAGAGGAAAAGCAGAAAAGAAATTGAAGAGAAAGGTGTTCAGAAATTACTGATCCCTGCTATTTGATAAAGAAACAATGACCATGCCAGCATAGGCCACATGACAGCAGCAAGAAAGAGGGATGATCCTCTTAACAGCACTCCTGGGCAGCCCCGTCTCTGTTATAATTCCCTTGTTGCCCATTCTGTCCCTGAAAATTGCTAGCGCCAACTGGAAAGTCAGCATGTGGCTAATACACCGAGAACCAGGGAGAGCAGGATTACCACGGCTGTTTACAGCTTGCTTCTCTAGCAGAGAAGCAGACATTCATTCCTCTGCAAACAGGCCTGGAAGGGGCCCCACGACGCCCACTTGGTAACGGGCTGCTTGGATAGCACTCACAGAGCCAGCATTTTATCTTGGTCAGACAGAAACTCCAGGGTAGGAGGGCAGCCTGGCTCCTCAGAAATACAAGCAAAGAGAAGTGATGATTTCTGCTTTAGATAGCTTCTTCCCTCTAACCCCTGGAGAAGAGGAATCATCTCATCTGGCTAAAGGATCTCTGACCTTCTTTCCTTCAAATATAATCACTGCAACTCACTCACATCTCTTCCTTTTCAAATATCTTCATGGTAACCGTCCTCAGCTGGGATCACACAGTGGTTCTGAGCCTGGCCATGTAGGCTAGCCAGCAGCAGTCAGTCCAGATGAAAGCAACATCCAGTCTATACATCCTGTGCCCACAGAGGGGGCCAACCAACTCATCAGCTGCCTTAGACTTGAGGTCTTTAGGTCAAAGACAAGAAACCTCAAACTACGATGCTTAGAAGGGCAACATCAGAGAGAAAGGGCCTAGATTCCTGCAAAAGCAGGAAACTTCTTAAGCAAAATTGCTAGGAAATGAGCACACTCAGCCTCTGCAGAGGAAGAGAGAAAATATTATTGTGGTTGCTAGTTTGATGGGGGGAAATTCCTTTCTGGAACTTCCTGGCTGCCCAGACAGCCTCTGGGCTTATCCCAAGTGTATAAATAAAATACAGCTTTCAACATCAAAGAGGTTTCCCAGTTCCTCTTGTTGGGCACCCCATCTAGATCTGCATTTATGAGCAGTTTCAGTGCTTCTAAGGAAAGTGAAAAAGAGCCAGGTTAATATCACTGGGGAAAGAAATTCCAGGAAGAATTTCTGGGAGGTACAAGTTTGATCTTGGTGCCTTGCAACTCATCCCTACCATGGGCATGGTGCGTGGATAAAGAGGGCAACAGCCAGGCTGCAGCCACGCTGTACCCTGGCTGGGCCAGCCTGGGGGACTCCTAGCTGCAGTGCCTCACTGTGAGCCTGGCCAGACGTCTCAAATTGCCATCAGATGAACAGAAAACACCAGCCAGGCACTGGTGATGTTTCACAGAACTGCGAAGGACTCCTGTCAGCCTACATGCACACCATCTCCAGCTGCTGCCAGGCTCCAGTTCATCAGTGGGAAGACAGTCAGTGCGTAAACCTGTGCTACTGAGCTGCCCTGAGTGTGACAGGGAAGGATCGGGAGAGGAGCACGAGTACTGCCTGAGGCCTCTGCCGGAGTGACAACACAGCAGAATCCTCAGAGAAAGTCTCAGAGGTAAAATATACATTAAACAGCCCTTAAATAACTGTTGAACTGAAAAGTGCTCTAATGACTGAGGATTTGTGGCCACAAACCAGCTGTAAGCCAACCAAAGGGGTCCAAGCGTCCAGTAAAACTGCACTTTGAGGAACAGAACAAGACAACCTGTATTCACAAGCCTGTGCCTCAAAAGCTCAGCTTGCTAGACTGGCCAAGGAAGAAGCAACCTTAGAAGATTTTGTAATGAGAATAAATCACAAGCATGTCATTTACTCCTTGCTTTCTGAACTCTGTGAATACATGTTGCATCTGTACATCCCCCTGGCTCTTCTAGAGGCCAAGGCCAACTGCTGAAAGCTTTACCAGTTTCTTACAACTAAGGACAGTTATTTGCACACTATCCACCAGAAATCCCAGTTGGAACAGCTCTCTAGGCAGCATGACTGTATAAACAAGGATGAAAATGGCCTTGGGAGGGAGGAAATGAGTCTGGCATCAGAAACCATGAGCTCTGCATGCAGGCACGCTAGCACTAAAAATAGTAAAAAACAGGGGCAAGAGAAGATGGGCTAAGACAAAGGGCAGATAAAGGGGGCTGGAAGGGATATTTTCACAGAAATCTTGTCATATACCACTCCCTTATGTCTCTTTGTTTCCAGAGTAAAACCTTTCAGCTAAGAGGTGCTGTCAGAACAGAAGCAGGATCTGTCTGATCCATGGAGACACGACAGTCACGGCCTGCTCCTGTCCTACAATCCTCCCCTATTGGGGAGACGGCGGGGCACGCTGGCTAAAAGAAACGTGAAAAGCCCTACATTGTATCTGACTTTTTCCGTCGCCTGTATTATATACCAGCCGTCCCCAGAGGGCACAAGAGATCACCACTTTGCCTCTGCACCAGCTCACCCTTTCCAACCGAGCACTGCCAGGAGAAGGGGGAGCCGTTATGGGCGGGGGGCTTGGTTTTTCCCAGCTCTGCCTCTGTGTTCTTCCACATGGGCTGAGGGCAGAACCGGGATTACCACACAGCAGCAACGAGCTGCTTTATGCTGCCGAGCACGTGCGCAAGCAGAAAGTTGCGCTTTTTTAGCCAAAGGTCTGGGTGTCTCACGCACAGCCAGCCAGGTTACTGATCCCAGGCTCTGCACGCTCCCTTGTCAGTGCTTAAGCCCAAGGGACAGTGCAAAAGGCCAGAGTGAAAGGATCCGGGCATCCGTTCAAAAGGGATCCGTTTCCCACCCTAAACCTCTCCTTGTCTGAGCATGTGGGAGATGGACAGTTGATCCTGACAATAGTTACAACGCGCCACCAGTCTCCCAGCCCTCAAGGGAGAACAAAAGTGTGGCCCCCACAACCTGACTGCATTCAGATGAGGCAATGGAGAAACAAATTCTCTTCGTCTTAGTTTCCACACCACAGCCAGCATTCCTAGAGGTATTAAAGAGTAATTTTCTGGAGCCTGTTTTTGAAAAACCTCTCCTCTTTCTCAGCCAAATCTACTCAGCTGTATTCTGTCTCCCCTCTAGATGGATAATGGGCCCAGATACATAGCATCAAATCCCCCAAATTAACCTGCTCACACATCGTGAAGAATCACATATAGAAGGTCTCTGGGAGACCTGCATAGCTGTGTAGCAAACTGCAAGAAAAATAGGACAGACAGATTCAGTCTAATCAGACTGAAGTTAATCTCCTTACTCCCCAGCCCTCCCCTTTTCTCTCTTGTAAATCCAAAGAAGGACTTCAGAAGATCCAGCCAAATTTGCTGCATGTATGGCAGACAACCATTATACCTACAGATAAACCAGCTTTCAATATACTTCTGCTCAGTTCCTTGCTGCTATCATCCTGTATTATCACCACAGTATCAGACTTGTCCCAACACTTATTTGCACATTGAGCAGGCTGTGGTTGGGATGGTTGGATACTCACATATTGCATAGTAGAGCAGCAGTCCCACTAGATCGACCAGACTCGCACAGATAACAACAGACACTCATTATGTCAATGTTCATCTCAGCCCTGGCCAATGTACTCTTGATGCTAATGTGGTGGCTGCGCTGACAGAAATTAAGCTCAAGTTATGGTAAGAGTCAGGCTAAGAGGATAACAACCAGAAAGAATTAGGAGAAAGACCTATGATTAGACCAGACAGATGGGTCAGGAAAAGTATGCAACTTGGAGCACTGTAATTAGCATCCTGACCAAAGAAGTTTTGTTCCTTCATATCAATGCAGGTTTGCTGCCATCAGTGAGACACCTTTCTGTGCCATTCTTCAGAAGATATAGAAAAGCTAAAAGCTCAAGTACATTCACATAGTGGAAACTCGATAGCACTATTCCCAAGAGATGTTATACCACAAGGCTCAGTATAACTGAATACACTTGCAGGGGTGTTCCCTTGCAAAATCTAGTCAGTCCCTCCATCATTTCATATAGCAAAATTAGTGTGATCTTAAAATCTCCAGGTTTTACCAAAGTGAAGTTTTACCAAAGCTAAAGGAAGCTATTTTCTACAAAGCCCAAGGAAAATTAGCCACGCATTGAAAAATAACTGTTTTGTACGTTTGTTTTTATTTTTTTCTCTTATGTTTTACGTGACTTTCTTCCTAAAAATATAAAAAATGTTAATTAAACAGAGTTCACTGTTGTTATATGCCTCTGTCATGAAGGCTGCAATAATAAAACTGTGTAATTACAACCTTTACCTTCCACCGGGTGTCTGCTATTTAGGGAAAATAAAGGGTCATTAATAGCAGAAGGCAAGGCTTTTTAGCTAAGCTGATAGAAGATTTGAAGGATCAAGGCCCATGTCTACAAAAAACACAGGGTCCCATAAAATGGATCTTAGAAGAAATCAAGTATCTAAGTCCAGGCATGCAGCCTTTAAAACCCTGCCTAATCCCTTGGGCTCCTAGACTATGTCTATACCAGTAAATTAAACGTGCCCAGGACTGTTCTCTGGCACTGAGGGCCCTGGCACAGGATGGCTTGCACCCATAACATGAAACTCTTTAATCCTCCAAGCAAGGCATGTGGATCCAAGTGGTTGTTGGGAACGGCCCCTGGCCCACACTAACTCCCTCAGTCATGCCTGGGAATTGTTTGGAAGAGTGCTAACCGGCACAGGCCAAAACCATGGCAAGAATAAATTAACAGGAATTGGTTATTAATTTCATAGATGATGGAGCTGTAGTGCCCCCGAACATTTGCGGATCCATATGTAACTCTAAAATCCTATCATACGCCCATATATTATCTATATATACTTATATAAAATATATATATATACATTTATGTAGAATATTATGCACTTATACTGTATACTTACAGGTATCAAGTTTGGTCTGCACAGGAAGGATTTCTTGGCAAAAGTGTGGCAGATAGGTGTTAATGTTGCTGGTTGACTAGCCATCAGCAGTCCTTACTTTCAAGTGTCTTCATTCCTCCCTTCCAGGTTAACCTTGAATTTCTACCTTCTCAGACACTGCAATTATATTCTGAGTAACTGGAAACATTTGGGGGTAATTTTCACATTCATTTTCACAACTGGCATGTGTATTCGTCCATGCTTAGAGTTGTTTTTTGGGAGATTGCCTTTGCTTTTGAGATTTTATGTGAATCTCTAACACTGCCTCATGTCTGTGCTGTATGTGATCTGGCAGATCCCAGGAATAGTGTAAAGCCCAGGGCTCTCCTGTGACTGAGCACCTCATGTCCACCTTGCTGGAAGGGAGCCTGAACCACCAGCTCTACCTGCTCCTCATGGTAAACAACATTGCAGCTCTTCAGAGCTGGAAGCCATTGTTCTGTCCTGTCTGCCTGACGTCAGTCACACAATGTCATTTTGCAGAGGCAAATAGGACATACAGGGATGATGGGCTTGGTACAGCAATTGTGGGCCCATTCCTGTAGCACTTATAGGACCTGAAGTGTGTCCCAAACTACAAAGTATATTTTGATTTCCCCTGGTAGTAATATTTTTCCCTAAAACTACTCCAGGCAAGCCATGTGGAGGCATAAGGTATTTATTTACAAGCTTAGCCTTCAGACCACTCCTGTTTAATGGCTAGGGTAGCATCCTCTGTCCATCCAGTCATCTTGCTTCAGCGGTGGAACATGAGTGGTAGCTGGTCTTGACTTTTACAGGAAAGAGCCTGAGCTACAAAGTCAAAATCCCATGCTGTAAAAGAAAAAAACCTTTTGTTCATATAAACTGGTCCATATAAATTGTATCATGTACTTGTTCATATAAAACAATATACTGTGCACATCTTAGGTGCAGGGGACAGCCTCTGAACAGTCTGGACAATATCTGAGTTTAGGTTATGTTTCATGTACCAGAGGCATCTGAATCAGCATGAGCTAAAACCTGCTGCCTTAAGACGCGACTCTGCATGGTGTGCAACTCTGGGACACTCATAGAAGCCTGTTGCTCTGTGCAGTGGATCTTCAATGCTAGCAGGGCAGTCAGAGCTCAGAAAGCCTGCTCAGCAGGACCCTGAAGCTGACTTGCCTTGGCCCATGGGCCATGCTGACACCTTTAAATCAGCAGGGGATATATAATGGCCACCAAGAAGGCTGGGAAACAGCACGCTGCCAGCTGCAGTTAGTGCCTGATGGGTGCTAAGGGGCCCACAAAACAAAAGCCCGAGGCTGGCCCACAAAACAAAAGCCAGAGGCTGGTCTCCAAGCTGCCTGTGAGCGGGAGAGGACGTCTTCAGATCTGAAGACCTGAGCCAAAAGCCAGAGCAATATACTCTGTGATTGATGCCGCTGAGTCAAAAGGAAATGACCCACTCCTAGACAGCACTGCAGGAACTGCTGCAGGGATAGAGTCATACACATGCACGATCAGGCAAGGCACTCTGTAACTGAAAGCATCTGCGAACCCACTCCTCAGCAGGGCCTCGGCAAAGCCATGAGCTGCCAGGGCAGCAAGGAGGCCTTAGAGAGCCACGGGGCCGCCCTGACAGCGGCTTTCTGCCGGCAGCTGGCGAGGGAAGCCTTGCTCATCCCTTAACCCAGGCCAGGAGACACTTTCCTCCTGTCAAAAACCACCCCCCGGGGCCTGCGGCCCGCTCTCT
>NW_010560528.1:302-1693 GCF_000687285.1 Phaethon lepturus | reverse complement strand
AATACCTGATGGGTCTGAGGTCCCTTGGAAACTGGGGCTGGTTTCGTTAGCTTGTCTGGCTGACACACCGACAACTTTTAGTGCGCTGTTTAAAGATAAGACAATCTGTCGCTGATTCTGGTTTAGAAGAGTACGTGGTAAAATCTAGCGCTTTGGGAGCTGGCTGATGGGTGGCTCAGACATCTACTCAGCAGGGTGGGGTGGACAACTGGAGACAGTAGCTTCATCAGCTCTGCTGGCCCGGGGTTAAAGTGGCCACGTATTCCCCAGGGACAGATCTGTAGCCACAGCCTTCTCACAAGGCCATCCATCACCCCTGGGTCAGCAGCTGCTCTGGGTATGGGTATAAATAAGAAATGATGGCCTCATTATCCAGGGAATTTTAGTCATACCTGGAGCATTTGGTAGAGTTTTATTCCTCTATTATATCACAAAAGTGGCTTAGAGGACCAGCAACTCAGGGAGTTGGCCAAGAACACAATAAAATGATTATAGGTTTATACAACATTTAGAATATCATTACTTTCTTGTAATTCCACGTGTGCTGCCATGCGTGTGTGGAAACAGAAGCAGCAAGAACACAGAAAACAAGCTGCTGGTGGTAGACATTTTCCCTGACATGGCAGTACGGGAAGGACAGAAGTGGCAGGAACATGGTGCTTCCCTCTTCCTTGGCTGGACAGGACAAGTGGCAAGTGAGTATGAACAGCCAGATCAAAAAGGAGGGGGGGGGGGGGGGGGAGGGGAGGTTGTGGCAGAAAGTAATAATATGCTCCAGAATACAGTGTAGCAAAACAACTGTAATTTTCAAAACAAAGTAGTACAGAAGGAGTAATATAAATATTGTTAACACTACTGCAGGCAATTTATGCAAAAGCAGGTCTCTTTAGTTGTCTTTACGCCCTTAGCTATAAAGAAAACCCTCAGAAAGGGCTGAGGGCGAAGTTGGACTTGCTAGCTTGGAGCTCTGCCTGTTAATTGCTGAACTACATCACATCATAAAAATCTGAAATTTTGTCTCGCAGCAAGACGGCATCATGAATACCTAAATTTGCCACCTGATTCCTGTGATACTGGAATTCAGTGCTCAAAAAGAGGACAAATATAGCTGCTATATGAAACCACACAATCTGCTTTGGTGCATTTTGGCAGTTCAGAAAGGGAAGAGATTTTGGACACAGCCCTCCAACAGCCACTCTATACAGAGGAAAGAAAGCTCACTTTCTCTGAGGAGTCCTCAGAAATCCTGAGCTTGATAGGTTCTGGCACCACTGCACCAAAAAAAACCCCCTAGATCCGGTGCTTGGATGCTGCCAAATTCTGTCCACAAAACCTAGAAATTATGTCATCCTAGCAGAAATAACAATTGCTTTCTATGATTCAGCTTAAAA
>NW_010560528.1:0-200 GCF_000687285.1 Phaethon lepturus | reverse complement strand
GTGTTCTGACGGGGGGGTGCAAGGGCGCCGCCGCTGTGGCGTGAGCCTCTCGCCGCGCTCACCTCCTCCTCACCCCTGGGCTCCCGCGAAGTTTTGCGGGACCGCTCTGCCACCAGAAAAGGCGCGCGCGTAGGTGTGGGTGTGTTATTTTGGCTTTCGGAGTCAGGGTGGTTAATTTTTTTTTTTTTTAATAAATTATG